>NW_026705906.1:0-300000 GCF_029867415.1 Vicia villosa
AATTTCCATGTAAACTAACCATCCTAATATGTTCATACGGTCCTATAGGAGTGATCTGGGCTTTAACATGAGAGTTACCCCGTGAGAATCACCTCATGCCATTAACAAGTGCATATGAGTGTTCATACTTTAAACTCTTCGAACCCATGGCTACAGGCCTCAAACAAAGAAACTGACACCACCAATGAACTCAGGACATCATGTTTAGTGGATCTGGGTTGCCTTCTTTTGCTACTAATGCTTATCTTTGCAGGTTGATGAAGCTATTCAAAAGTTGCATTTTATCGTAAAAATAGGGGAGGTTTAAAACCCCCGCTATTTGTATATAAAAACGTGAGGTCTGGAGGTTGAAGACGACCACGCGTCCCAGCGTGGTTCGTCAGTCAACCGGTCGTTGTCCACGCAAGAAAGAGGTGGGGCCAGTCTGACTTTGGTCTCCCCACCAATTCAATACATGCAATCCCATCATTACATCATGTGTCTTGCAATCTGAGCCCTTGATCTCATTCAATATTCCAATCCAACGCATCTGACATGCATGCACACCGTGGAGCCTCAGCTCCTCACCACACAGGATCAGTATCTTTTTTCATTTTCTATTTTTATTTTATTTTCTTTGCAAAATTAATTAAAAATACTTAAAAAATCCAAAAAATCCCACAAAAAATATTTTAGACTTCTAAAAATATATATTATTTTCTGAAATAAAAATATTTTATTTTTCTTCATAATTCCAATATTTTACATAATTAATTAGTTTATATTTATATATTTACTTTTTAATTATTCTAACCAATCAAAAAATCATAAAAAAAATTGTTCTTTGTGTTAAATATTGTTTATATATCATAAACTAATTTTGTACATATTTAGGATAATTTTCTCTTTAAGCTTTAATTATTTGTGTAATTATTTATATAATTATGTCTTAATTAACTTAAAAAACCCAAAAACAAATTTCAAAAATTCCAAAAAAATTAGTTTTGTTCTAAAATCAATTAACAAACATTTTGTACATATTTTTAAGCTTATTTGCTAGGTTTAATCATATTTCCATCTTTTCTTTCTTTTAAATTAATTAATAATGCATTAATTATATTTAAAATAAATCACAAAAATACAAAAACATGCCTTTTATTTATTACAATTTAAATTCCTAGATAAATGTATAGGATGTCAAATTCATGTAAATAGGCTAGTTTACATTTCCCGCACAATCGATGTAATAGCGTAGATTTACTTTCTGCACTTTACATTTCCGCATTTTAATTTCCAGCACCCATATAAACTGCGTGTATGTCAAAGATAAAACTGAACCGTCAGATCACTAACTTCAAAGATAAATACCTGAATTCAATCACAATCACATTTGCACCTCCTAGGGTAACCCCTTTTCACTCTTTTCAAAATCAAAGTTACATTTCTACTGTTTCGAGTACAAAATCGAACCTTCTGTTTATATCCGACGAATGGATAGATTTTTAAAGGGAACAAGGATAAAGACCTCCTAACTCAGGGTAGACCTCCTAGTTTGCTTGCTCAAAATCAAAACAAACAAAATTCTCATACACTGTTGTTTTTTTAAAACGAATTTTCCAAAAGACAATATTTTGTATACATCCAAACACGGATCATTACAGAATTAACGATCTTTTCAAAACATCTTTCGAAAGATAAACAAGCATTTGTATATATCCGCACAAGGATCATTACAAATTCTATTTGCAAAGGTATTTCAAAAACACAGGTAAAGCATTCCGAATCAATTGAAAAGTAAAGCAAATGAGCTAAGCAAACTAAAGAGCCCATGGATAACCATGGATACAAAGGGTGCTAACACCTTCCCTTTGTATAACCTACCCCCTTACCCAGAATCTCTCAAAGGTCTTTTTTCTGTTTCTTTTATAAACCTTTCCTTCATTGGATAAAATAAAAGGTCGGTGGCGACTCTGTAAACTTTTTTTCAAAAGCGACGCGAAAGCGTCCGATCGACAAAAAAGAGTCAGTTCACGTATCCCACCCACGGGAGGGGTATGGCCCGAAAGGACGGTCCACACAACCCTCTGGAAATTGAAGTTCCGAGAGCAACGGCAATGGGTTTCACACAACAGAATGCTGAGATTCCAAGATCTGCTGTCATGGCTTCTCCACGACCTATTATGCATACTTTTCCTCCACCGGGCGGACAAGTATATCATCACGCTCCAAGTGAGGACGCTGGCGTGTATGAAAGATTGGACGAGTTCCAGGAACAGTTTCTGCAAATGCAGAAGGAACTCAAGACTCTCCGAGGACAAGATCTATTTGGAAAGAATGCTGCAGACCTCTGTCTGGTTCCAAATGTTAAGATTCCTCACAAATTCAAAGTACCAGAGTTTGAGAAGTACAAAGGGAATTCATGCCCACAAAGTCATCTCGTGATGTACGCTCGAAGAATGTCAACTCAGACTGATAATCAACAATTGCTCATTCATTATTTCCAAGACAGCCTGACTGGTGCTGCACTCAAATGGTACATGAACTTGGACAGTTTAGAGATTCGTACTTTTCGAGATCTCGGAGAGGCCTTCGTTAAACAGTATAAGTTCAATCTGGATATGGCTCCCGACAGAGATCAACTCCGGGCCATGACTCAAAAGGATAAAGAAAGCTTCAAGGAATACGCTCAGAGATGGCGTGAAGTTGCTGCTCAAATTTGTCCACCACTTGAAGGGAAAGAAATGACGAAAATCTATCTCAAAACTCTGAGTCCATTTTACTACGGACGAATGGTTGCAAGTGCACCAAGTGACTTTACTGAGATGGTAAACATGGGTGTGCGTTCAGAAGAAGCAGTTCAAGAAGGACGCTTGAACAAAGAACCAGAATCTTCTATTGGTCCAAGGAAGTATGGAAGTTCTTTCCAGAAGAAAAAGGATCAAGATGTCAGCAATGTCATGCACAAAGCTAAGAAGAAGTTTTCACCTCAGGTTGCTACAGTAACTCCGGTTGTTAACTCAGCGCCAGCTTATCAACCTCAGGTTTCGCAACAACCATTTCCACAAAGGTCGCAACAACCTCAGCAACAGGTTCGACCTCCAAATTTCAACAACAATCGGGTTTCAAGGTATCCTCCTTTTGACCCCGTGCTAATGCCTTATGCGGATTTGTTTCCAACACTACTGGCGAAAGGACTCGTTCAGACAAAGAATCCTCCAAATCCTGCATATGAATCATCACATTGGTTCAAGGCTGACCAATCCTGTCCTTATCATAAAAGGGCACCAGGTCACAACATTGAGAACTGTTTCAGTTTCAAGGCCGACGTTCAAAGGTTAGTGAAGAGTGGAATGCTGTCCTTCAAAGATACCAATCCCAATGTCCAGGCAAATCCTCTGCCGCAACATAAAGAAGCTTCAGTGAATCTGATAGATCAACACCCCAATGTCATTCAAATCTACGACATTCGTCAGATAGGGGAAAATCTTGTCAAGATGCACGCTAGACAAGCAGGATACGGTCACGTACCACCTCACAACTACTTCACATGTGAAATTTGTCCAAAGAATAATCAAGGATGTGATGTAGTTCAGGCTGCATTACAAGAACAAATGGACTTAGGATGGATTCAACACATTCGAGTCAAAACTGAACACGACGTCAACATGGTTCAAGGATGTCCAGGAGAATACAAAATCTACAAAGTTGAAGATCTCGAAGGATCGGTAGTCAGGTTCCATAAAACTTTAAAGGGACTTGCCTACTTTGGAACGGATTTCCATCCTTACAGTAGATGCAGAATTTGTCGAAGAAATTCACGAGGTTGTTTGCGCGTTCGCAACGACATTCAAAAACTGATGGATGAAAATACCATTACAGTTCTTGCCAACAGAGAAGATGACGAAGTCTTTACCATATCTCCTCAAATTAATCAAGTTGAACCAACGCAAGTCAAGTATGACTGCAGGAAGACAGCAATTGCTCCGTTAATCATCTACTTACCAGGTCCTGTACCGTATGAGTCTGACAAGGCTATAACTTATAAGTACAATGCTACATTTATTGAAAATGGTAAAGAGATACCATTACCATCTGTTGTCAACATTGCTGATGTTAGTCGAGTCACCAGAAGTGGACGAGTCTTCAACAGAGCAACAGAAAATGTGGAAAAGCCTTCGAAAGAAGCCCCACATAGGCAAGACAATCATCCGACCAATGCCGTTCAAGCGAAAGAAAATGACGAGATCTTGAAGTTAATCCAGAGGAGTGAATACAACATTGTAGATCAATTTCTACATACTCCGTCTAGGATATCTGTTCTCTCCCTACTATTGAGTTCTGAAGCTCATAGGGAAGCTCTACAGAAAGTTTTAGAACAAGCTTTTGTAGAACCAAGTGTTACTGTAGGACAGTTCAACAGTATCATTGCCAACATTTCCGCGGGAACTAGCCTAAGTTTCTGTGATGAAGATCTTCCTGAAGAAGGAGTGGACCATAACCTTCCACTTCACATCTCAGTTAGCTGCATGGATGATGTACTCACAGGAGTCCTAATAGACAATGGATCCTCTCTCAACGTCATGCCTAAATCAACATTGTCAAGATTATCTTTCAAAGATTACCCATTGAGGGACAGTCACGTCATCGTCAAAGCATTTGATGGATCAAGGAAGTTAGTTTTTGGAGAAGTGGATCTTCCCATAACTATTGGACCTCAGACGTTTAAAATCACTTTCCAAGTTATGGATATCCCGGTACAATACAGTTGTTTGCTAGGTCGCCCATGGATTCATGAGGCTGGGGCAATTACTTCAACACTTCATCAGAAACTGAAGTTCATTAGAAATGACAAATTGGTAACCGTATGTGGAGAACGAGCTTTGATCGTCAGCAACCTGTCATCATTCTCCGACATAGAACCAAAAGAAGTCGTTGGAACTAAGTTCCAAGCACTTTCCTTGGATAAGGAAAAAGGAAAAGAGAAAGCAGCGTCTATTTCTTCATACAAAGATGCAATCCAAGTTATAAAGGATGGCACTACCAGTGGTTGGGGGCACATTAATATTCCTACCAACAACAAGAACAGAACAGGAGTTGGATTCTTTCCAACATCATCAAAAGCTATTCCAGGGATTGAGGTAGTTCTTCCAATTCAAGAAACTTTCCGCAGTGGAGGTTTTCTTCAACCTGTTCAACAAACAGTCAATACCATCAGTATGGGAAACACCGATGAAGAGGAATGGTTATCCTATCTTAACAAAGCAGGATACATTTCCATAACAGAGTCTGATTCACCTTGCTGTTATCCGACTAAAGGATCTGAAAGTAAGACTCAACTAATCAGTGAAGAAGTTACTAACAGCTTCACCACCAGAAGTCATGGTTCATCAGAAGAAGTTCCTCCTATCCCCGAAGAAACCTGGGATACATTAGGAGAACCAAGCGGAAAATTCAACTACATGGTGAAATACTCCGCTCATGAAAGTTCAAGAATCTCTCTTGAAATATTGTTCCAACTGGATGGAACATTGATTACGAGTACCTCTCTCAGCCAAAAGAGGTATATAACCCTTGCTATTCATCATCAGCATCTGGTGAAGTCATCATTGCGGATTATATCCCCAAATCACCTTCCGAGACTACTGATTTAGGGTTCACATACCTAGTCAATGCCATCTTGGGAGAAGAGCAAGACCAAAATATAGAAGAGGATGATCTCGAAAGTGTCTCCGACAACGAGTCTCTCCATTCAGAAGATTGGAAGTTTCCTCAAAAGAAGAACCGACGTACTCCACTTGGAAATGGGTATGCTCACACCGCTCAGTCTGCTGAAATAGAAGAAGATCGTTTGAGTGTTGCAAAGACAGTGGTTGGTAAATCAAGACCTACCACAGGCCAGCTTAAGCCTAAGGTTCCAGATTACTTAGTGCACAAAGGGGTTCGCCACTATTGGACAGCTGTTGAAGTTTCAACTGTTGTTCGCACTCCTAAGTAGGAACTTTCACCGTTATTTTGTCCTCTCACCATAGCCCAGGGTGAAGAGATGTTTCATAGGGCTTTGCATTTTACTATTTCTTAGGAAAATGTCCCTCTTTGCTTCGCCCAAAGCAATAGAGTTTTGTTTTATAGGGTCTTTGTTTCAAGAAATGACTGTCAATAAATAAAAATGTCATTTTGTCCCTTCGTTAGTTTTTCCTTTTCTTTTTTCGGAAATTGGTAATCCTAAAAAACACCCTTAAAAAACATCAAAAATTCCATTAACTGCATACACCGAGTCTTCCCTCGTTGTCTAAATAAAACTTATCACACATATGCAGATTAATCATAAAATACCCCGTTGAAACGTGCGACCGTATGACTTCTCCAAGCTTTGGGTTTCCTGTATTCGAGGCAGAGGAAGAAGAAGACGAAGAAATATCAAAGGAAATTTCACGGTTACTTCAACAAAAGGAAGAGGCCATTCAACCCTACAATGAGCCTCTAGAGATCATTAACCTTGGTTCCGATGGAAACAGAAAAGAGGTTAAGATTGGAGCTTCGCTCAGTTCAGAGATTAGAGATAGTTTGATACAGTTGCTCGAAGAGTTCTCAGATGTCTTCGCTTGGTCTTATCAGGATATGCCAGGGTTGGATACCAGTATAGTGGAGCATCACTTACCATTGAAAGCCGAATGCCCTCCGGTCAAGCAAAAATTGAGAAGGACTCATCCAGAGATGGCCATGAAAATCAAAGAAGAAGTTCAAAAGCAAATCAACATTGGTTTCCTCGTCACTTCAGAATACCCTCAGTGGTTGGCTAACATTGTTCCCGTTCCTAAGAAAGACGGAAAAGTCCGCATGTGCGTCGACTATAGAGATTTGAACAAGGCTAGCCCTAAGGACGATTTTCCTTTACCACATATTGATATGTTGATGGATAGTACAGCGAAATCCAAAGTTTTCTCATTCATGGATGGATTTTCAGGATACAACCAGATCAAAATGGCACCTGAAGACATGGAGAAAACAACTTTCATCACCCCCTGGGGCACGTTCTGCTATCGCGTTATGCCTTTTGGACTAAGGAATGCAGGGGCAACATATCAAAGAGCCATGACTACACATTTCCATGACATGATGCATAAGGAGGTGGAAGTCTATGTGGATGACATGATTGCCAAATCAGAGAATGAGGAAGATCACATACAGAATCTGACAAAGTTATTTCAACGCTTACGGAAGTTTCAGCTTCGCCTGAATCCCAACAAGTGTACCTTTGGTGTCTACTCAGGAAAACTCCTTGGTTTCATCGTCAGCAAACGAGGAATTGAAGTGGATCCAGACAGTGTCAAGGCAATTCAAGAAATGCCTTCGCCCAGAACCGAGAAACAAGTTAGAGGATTTCTTGGACGTCTGAATTACATCTCGAGATTTATATATCTCATGACTGCAACTTGTGCTCCAATTTTCAAACTTCTACGGAAAAATCAAAGTTGCGTCTGGACAGATGATTGTCAGAAAGCGTTCGACAGCATTAAGGAATATCTGCTCGAACCACCCATCCTGTCTCCTCCAGTGGAAGGAAGACCTTTGATAATGTACTTAACCGTCTTAGAAGATTCCATGGGTTGTGTCCTTGGACAGCAAGACGAGACAAAGAGAAAAGAGCATGCCATCTACTACCTGAGCGCAAGAAATTCACGGACTGTGAATCCCGCTACTCCATGCTCGAAAAGACGTGTTGTGCGTTAGCCTGGGTTGCCAAGCGTCTCCGCCAGTACATGATTCCACATACTACTTGTTTGATCTCTCATATGGATCCAATCAAGTACATCTTTGAGAAGCCTGCCTTAACTGGCAGAATTGCCCGTTGGCAGATGTTTTTATCAGAATATGACATTGAGTATCACACACAGAAAGCCGTGAAAGGAAGCATTCTAGCTGAACACCTGGCTCACCATCCACTCAATGGTCATGAATCAACCAGTTTTGACTTTCCGGACGAGGACGTCATGTACCTCAAGATGAAAGATTACGACGAGCCACTACCAGACGAAGGACCTGAGATAGGATCCTAATGGGGCTTAATATTTGACGGAGCTGTCAATGCTTATGGACGAGGAATTGGGGCAATCATTGTTACACCTCAGGGTACCCATATTCAATTTACCGCCAGATTAACTTTCAAATGCACAAACAATGAGGCCGAATATGAAGCTTGCATCATGGGTCTCGAAGAAGCCATGGATCTAAGAATCAAACACTTGGATGTATATGGAGATTCTGCTTTGGTCATCAATCAAATTAAAGGAGAATGGGGAACACGCCAACCAGGGCTAATCCCATACAAAGACTACGCGAGAAGATTGTTACCATTCTTCGACAGGGTAGATTTTCATCACATTCCTCGTGAGGAAAATAACTTGGCTGATGCATTAGCCACACTCTCTTCCATGATTAGGATAAATCATTGGAATGACATTCCTCGGATCGATGTTATGCGCCTGGATAGGCCCGCTCATGTTTTCACAGTAGAAGCAATCATCGACGACAAACCGTGGTATCACGACATCAAAAATTTTCTTCAAAGACAAGAGTACCCTCTTGGGGCATCAAAGAAAGATAGAAAGACTTTGAGAAAGTTAGCCGGCAAATTCTTCCTGAATGAAGATGTTCTGTACAAGAGAAATTTCGACATGGTTCTGCTCAGATGCATTGACAAGAAAGAAGCAGAGATACTCATGAGAGAAATACATGAAGGTTCCTTTGGTACTCACACCAATGGACACACCATGACAAGGAAAATATTGAGAGCAGGATATTATTGGCTGACAATGGAATCAGATTGCTACCAGTATGCAAAGAGGTGTCACAAATGTCAGATCTACACCGATAAGATTCACGTGCCACCATCTCTTCTCAACATACTCTCTTCCCCTTGGCCTTTCTCCATGTGGGGAATCGACATGATTGGAATGATTGAGCCGAAAGCGTCCAACGGACATCGCTTCATCTTGGTAGCCATAGACTATTTCACCAAGTGGGTTGAAGCAGCTTCATATGCAAACGTCACAAGACAAGTTGTTGTCAGGTTTATCAAGAATCACATCATCTGTCGCTACGGCATTCCTAGTAGGATAATCACTGACAATGGGTCAAATTTGAATAACAAAATGATGAAGGAGCTTTGTGAAGAATTCAAGATTGAACATCATAACTCATCTCCTTACAGGCCAAAGATGAATGGAGCTGTAGAAGAAGCTAACAAAAATATCAAGAAAATCATTCAGAAAATGGTCATCACTTACAAAGATTGGCATGAAATGCTCCCGTTTGCTCTTCATGGTTACCGTACATCTGTACGTACTTCGACTGGAGCAACTCCTTTCTCCCTTGTATATGGCATGGAGGCAGTCCTACCCATAGAGGTTGAGATCCCGTCAATAAGAGTCTTGATGGAAGCAAAATTAACAGAAGCCGAGTGGTGTCAAAGCAGATTCGATGAATTGAACTTAATCGAAGAAAAGCGCATGACAGCTTTATGCCACGGACAGCTATATCAACAAAGAATGAAGAAAGCTTTCGACAAAAAAGGTTAAACCTCGCACAATCAAAGAAGGCGACCTTGTACTCAAAAAGAATCAATCTTTTCTCACAGATTCGAGAGGGAAATGGACTCCCAATTATGACGGCCCCTACGTGGTCAAGAGAGCTTTCTCAGGAGGAGCCTTAATGCTCACGACTATGGATGGAGAAGAATTCACCTGTCCTGTGAACGTCGACGCAGTCAAGAAATACTTCGCCTAAATAAACAAAAGAACAGCTCGCTAAGTTGAAAACTCGCAAAGAGCGGCTTAGGCAAAAAGGAGCGTCTCGGTGAATCGAAAACCCGAAAGGGCGATTCAGGCAAAAGTTAGAGACATAAAAAATATATATATATATATAATAATCAATCCCGGTAGACTTAAAACCCGAAAGGGTTAGTTTACGCAAAAGTTAGGGATATATGGCAAGTAACTGTGTTAAGGACAAACTTGATCATTCGAAATCCATAGTGGAGTATTCATCATCAGTAGGTCATCTTCTACAAAGCACGAATACAGCGCAATTCAGAGTGGAAGGGAAAGATACGGTCGTCACGTTTCATCGTAGCCTTTTTCCCAAAAATTACCAATTTCCAACTTTGTAAATACTCCATGGGATCAAGCATTTGGCTGGTTACCATTTCATAAATAATAATTTGAGCCTTGTGCCTTTCTTTGTAATCGAGTCTTGTTCAATTTCTTAAAATGCATTTTAAGTTTAAACAGTCATTTTCTTGAAACAAATGTTTTCATAAAATAAAATGAATTTACTTGCAAAAATAGAGGTGAAATTTCTTTCTAAGGCTTGCATACAATGGGAAGAATGCAAACAGTTGCTCCGAGAACGGTTGAGACTCTGGGAACCAAGATCTCCCCATGAGGTCGCTTTGCGAACATCTCCCGATGACGGATCTTCAATTCAAGTCATATCACTCACTTCAAAACAGCGGGCAACTAATAACCAGGTATCCCCAACAGAGTGCATATCTCAGGAAGAAGACATCTTCTGATCAACAAGATTCAAGTCGTATCCCAGGATTTCACATCCGCGACAATTCTATTCACACTCACTTTATATTTTATAATCATCATATTCATGCATGCTTTGCACCTCATAACTTCATAATTAGCATAGCTTAGATAAGCTTTGATCATGTTCGTACTCGGGATTCCCTAGCAAGTCAGCAAGCAGAAATCTCCCTCAAAGAGTAAGTTTGTTCACTACTTTTGTTATCCCTAATGGGTCAGTAGACGGCAATCTTCTCCGGAAGATAGTTTGTCCACTTTTGGACTTCCCAAGCAGGTCGACAGTTGACAATCTTCTCCGGAAGATAGCTTGTCCGCTTTCGAATTTCCCCACCAAAGTAAGCAGATGGCAGTCTCCTCCATTAGAATACGGTTTGCTCACTTTTTCCTAAGACGGGTCAACGAATGGCAGTCTCTTTCAGCAGAAGACAGTTCTGTTAGAACAAGATTTGTTCTGATCAATATTCTTAGTTTTGATGATAACAAGGATATGAATTTTGTGTGAGATAATGTGGTACTCTAATACATTGCAATTTCCCTTTCAGGAAATATATAAAGAGTATGCACAAATCAGCGCTCAGAAGCTTTGTCTCAGAAGGTTCAGCATGCAACATCAGAACATGGTCTGGCAAGACATCAGAAGATGGTCAAGGCAGAATCAGAACATGGGTCTATGGAAGCATCAGAAGAACTTGAGATCAGAAGCAGAAGCACTGAAGTTCTCATGGTATCACGCTTAGAAGCACTTCAAGGTCAGAAGAGAAGAAGATGCTATGCACCAAGCTGTTTGACTCTGATGATATTCAAATATTATATTCACAAACATCAGATCAGAAGAAAGTACAGGTGGCAGGCTACGCTGACTGACAAAAGGAACGTTGGAAGCTATTAAAGGCAACGTCAGTAGACACAGCGTGAACAAGGCTCGAGGTAGTTGACAAAAGCGTGAAACATTAAATGCAAAGCTGTACGGAACACGCAAAGCATTAAATGCGCTCAACGGTCATCTTCTCAAAAGCCTATAAATATGAAGTTCTGATGAGAAGCAAGGTTAACAACTCTGAACCAAATTCTGTGAATATTAACTTGCTGAAACGCTGTTCAATTCAAAAGCTCAGAAACTTCATCTTCATCAAAGCTCACTACATTGCTGTTGTAATATATTAGTGAGATTAAGCTTAAACGTTAAGAGAAATATCACTGTTGTGATTATAGCTTTTTAGAAGCATTGTAAAACTCTTATTTGATTACATTAATTTGTAAGTAACTAGAGTGATCAAGTGTTGATCAGGATACTCTAGGAAGTCTTAGCTTGTGTCTAAGCAGTTGTAATTAGAGTGATCACGTGGTGGTCAGGATACTCTAAGAAAGTCTTAGCTTGTGTCTAAGCATTTGTTCCTGGAGTGATCAGGTTGTGATCAGGATACTCTAGAAGACTTAGTCGTGGACTAAGTGGAAAACCATTGTAATCTGTTGCGATTAGTGGATTAAATCCTCAGGTGAGGTAAATCACTCTGTGGGGGTGGACTGGAGTAGTTTAGTTAACAACGAACCAGGATAAAAATAATTGTGCATATTGTTTTTATCGTTCAAGTTTTTAGACTACACTTATTCAAACCCCCCCCCCCCTTTCTAAGTGTTTTTCTATCCTTCAATTGGCATCAGAGCGCCGGTTCTAAGGTGCAAGCACTTAACCGTGTTTAGAAAAGATTCAGGAAGAGAAAAACGCTTCAGTAAAAGATGGCTGGTGAAATTCCAACAAATCCAGCTGCATCTACAAGTGGCTCTGCTGAGCAATACAATGGTAACAATGGTTATACTAGACCACCAGTATTTGATGGTGAAAACTTTGAATACTGGAAAGATAAACTGGAAAGTTACTTTCTTGGTCTAGATGCTGATCTATGGGATCTTCTACTGGATGGTTACAAACATCCTGTTAAAGCTACTGGTGTAAGGCTCACGAGAAGCGAAATGAATGATGATCAAAAGAAAGATTTCAAGAATCATCACAAATGCAGGACTGTTTTGCTGAATGCTATCTCTCATGCTGAGTATGAGAAGATATCTAACAGGGAAACGGCCCATGACATATATGAGTCCTTGAAGATGACTCATGAAGGAAATGCTCAAGTCAAGGAGACCAAAGCTCTCGCACTAATCCAGAAGTATGAAGCCTTCAAGATGGAGGATGATGAAGACATTGAAAAGATGTTTTCAAGATTTCAAACTCTGACTGCTGGATTGAGAGTTCTCGACAAAGGCTACACCAAGGCTGATCATGCGAAGAAGATCATCAGAAGTTTGCCCAGAAGATGGGGCCCAATGGTGACTGCATTCAAAATTTGCGAAGAATCTGAATGAAGTTTCTTTGGAAGAGCTGATCAGTGCCCTGAGGAGTCATGAGATTGAACTTGACGCCAATGAACCTCAGAAGAAAGGTAAGTCTATTGCATTAAAATCTAATATTAAAAAATGCACTAACGCTTTTCAGGCTAGAGAAGAAGATCCTGAAGAATCAGAATCTGAAGAAGAAGATGAACTGTCCATGATCTCCAGAAGGGTGAACCAACTCTGGAAGAGCAAGCAAAGGAAGTTTAGAGGCTTCAGAAGTTCAAAGAGATTTGAACATGGAGAATCTTCTGGTGACAGAAGATCTGACAAGAAGAAGGTTGTCTGCTATGAGTGCAATGAGCCTGGACATTACAAGAATGAGTGTCCGAAACTTCAGAAGGAGAATCCCAAGAAGAAGTTTCATAAGAAGAAAGGTCTTATGGCAACATGGGATGATTCTGAATCAGAATCAGGATCAGACTCTGAAGGAGAGCAGGCAAACTTTGCGCTGATGGCGACAGAAGATGATGGATCAGAATCTACATCAGAATCAGATTCTGAAGAGGTATTTTCTGAACTATCTAGAGAAGAGTTAGTTTCCAGTCTAACAGAGCTTCTTGAATTAAAAGCTCATCTTAGTATCAAATACAAAAAGCTGAAAAAGCAATTTGAATTTGAAACTAAGAAGCTTGAGTTGGAAAATTCTGAATTAAAAGAAAAAGTTTTAAAATTATCCAGTAATGTTGGATCTCCTTCTGATTCAGAAAAATCCACTCCCAGTCTGAATCATATTCTGAAAGAATATGATTTAAGTTTCAGGAAGTTCTTATCTAGAAGTATTGGCAGAAGTCAGCTAGCTTCTATGATATATGCTGTGTCTGGGAACAAGAGAGTTGGCATTGGTTATGAGGGTGAAATCCCATACAAGCTTGAATCTGTGGATGATATGAAAATATCATACAAGCCTCTGTATAACCAATTTAAATTTGGCCACTCCCATGATATTAAGCACACATCACATGCACAAAGTTTTCACATAACACACACCAAGAAGCATGTGACACAACCTAAGAAATATCATGGAACTCAGAATAAGGAATATCATGCTGTTCCTCCTGTTAAATATTTTGCTAAACCCAAGTTCAATCAGAACTTGAGGAGAACTAACAAGAAAGGATCCAAGAAATTGTGGGTACCTAAGGAAAAGATTATTCCTATTGCAGATATCCTTGGCGGCAAAGAGGACAGAAACCAAAATGTCATGGTACCTGGACTCTGGATGCTCGCGAAACATGACGGGAAGAAGGTCTACATTCCAAGACCTGGTGCTTAAACCAGGTGGAGAAGTCAAGTTTGGAGGAGATCAGAAGGGCAAAATCATTGGCTCTGGAACCATAAGTCTTGGTAACTCTCCTTCCATAACTAATGTACTTCTTGTAGAAGGATTATCGCATAACTGATTGTCCATAAGTCAATTAAGTGACAATGGCTATGATATAATCTTCAATCAAAAGTCTTGCAAGGCTGTAAGTCAAAAGGATGGCTCAATCCTATTTACAGGCAAGAGGAAGAACAACATTTATAAGATTGATCTTTCTGATCTTAAGAAGCAGAAGGTGACTTGTCTTATGTCTGTTTCTGAAGAGCAATGGGTCTGGCACAGAAGATTAGGACATGCTAGTTTGAGAAAGATTTCTCAGATTAACAAACTAAATCTGGTCAGGGGACTCCCAAATCTGAAATACAAATCAGATGCTCTTTGTGAAGCATGTCAGAAGGGCAAGTTCTCCAGACCTGCATTCAAGTCTAAGAATGTTGTTTCTACCTCAAGGCCGTTAGAACTCTTGCACATTGATCTGTTTGGCCCAGTCAAAACAACATCTGTCAGAGGGAAGAAATATGGATTAGTCATCGTTGATGATTATAGCCGCTGGACATGGGTAAAGTTCTTGAAACACAAGGATGAGTCTCATTCAGTGTTCTTTGAATTCTGCACTCAGATTCAATCTGAGAAAGAGTGTAAAATCATAAAGGTCAGAAGTGATCATGGTGGCGAATTTGAGAACAGATTCTTTGAGGAGTTCTTCAAAGAAAATGGTATTGCCCATGATTTCTCTTGTCCTAGAACTCCACAGCAAAATGGAGTTGTAGAGCGAAAGAATAGGACTCTACAAGAAATGGCCAGAACCATGATCAATGAAACCAATATGGCTAAGCATTTCTGGGCAGAAGCAATTAACACTGCATGATATATTCAGAATAGAATCTCTATCAGACCTATTCTAAATAAGACTCCTTATGAATTGTGGAAGAACAAAAAGCCCAACATTTCATATTTCCATCCTTTTGGATGTGTATGTTTTATTCTGAATACTAAAGATCATCATGGTAAGTTTGATTCTAAAGCACAAAAGTGTTTCCTTCTTGGATATTCTGAACGCTCTAAAGGCTACAGAGTATACAATACTGAAACATTGATTGTAGAAGAATCAATCAATATCAGGTTTGATGATAAGCTTGGTCTTGAAAAACCAAAGCAGTTTGAGAATTTTGCAGATTTTGATATTGATATATCAGAAGTTGAAGTATCAAGAAGCAAAGCTGCAGAAGCTGGCAGTCTCAGAAGCAATGGATCAGAAGATCAAGTTGCTGCATCCTTAGAGAATCTCAGGATTTCTGAAGAACCAACTATCAGAAGATCACCTAGACTTGCCTCAGCTCATTCAGAAGATGTGATCCTTGGAAAGAAACATGATCCCATCAGAACAAGGGCATTCCTTAAGAACAATGCAGAATGTCAATTAGGTCTTGTTTCTTTGATCGAGCCAACTTCTGTTGATCAAGCTCTAGAAGATCCAGACTGGATAATTGCCATGCAAGAAGAACTAAATCAGTTTACAAGGAATGATGTATGGGACTTGGTTCCTAGACCAAAAGGATTTAACATCATCGGTACTAAGTGGGTTTTCAGAAACAAGCTAAGTGAGAAAGGTGAAGTGGTAAGAAACAAAGCCAGACTGGTTGCTCAGGGTTATAGTCAGCAAGAAGGGATTGATTATACAGAAACCTTTGCACCAGTGGCCAGGTTAGAATCTATTCGTCTATTAATTTCTTTTGCCACTCAACACAACATCACTCATTATCAGATGGATGTCAAGAGTGCCTTCTTAAATGGTTATATAGATGAAGAAGTTTATGTTCACCAACCTCCTGGTTTTGAAGACTCCATGTCTCCAAATCATGTTTTTAAATTAAAGAAATCATTATATGGATTGAAACAAGCTCCCAGAGCTTGGTATGAACGTTTGAGTTCTTTCCTTCTGGAAAATGGTTTCACTAGAGGAAAAATTGACACTACTCTCTTTTGTAAAACATTTAAAAAGGATATTTTAATTTGTCAAATATATGTTGATGATATTATCTTTGGAACATCTAATGCTACACTTGGAAAGGAGTTTGCTGAGTCTATGCAGGCTGAATTTGAAATGAGCATGATGGGAGAACTCAAGTATTTCCTTGGGATTCAAATCAACCAAACTTCCGATGGAACCTATGTTCATCAAACGAAGTATGTGAAAGAACTTCTGAAGAAGTTTAATCTTTCTGAAAGCAAAGAAGCCAAAACTCCTATGCATCCAACATGTGTACTGGGTAAGGATGAGGTAAGTAAGAAGGTAGATCAGAAGTTGTACAGAGGTATGATTGGATCTCTTCTATATCTAACTGCTTCTAGACCTGACATTCTCTGTAGTGTTTGTTTGTGTGCTCGATTCCAATTAGATCCAAGAGAATCTCATTTAACAGCGGTTAAGAGAATTCTAAGGTATCTGAAAGGTACTACTAATGTTGGTTTAGTTTACAGAAGATCTAAAGATTACAACTTAGTAGGATTCTGTGATGCTGACTATGCTGGAGATAGAATAGAAAGAAAGAGCACTTCTGGAAGTTGTCAATTTCTTGGAAGTCATCTAATCTCATGGTACAGCAAGAAGCAAGCTACTATTGCCCTCTCAACAACAGAAGCAGAATATGTTGCTGCTGCTGGTTGTAGCACACAAATGCTCTGGATGAGAAGTCAGCTGAAAGATTATCAGATATATGAGAGTAACATTCCTATTTTCTGTGATAATACTTCTGCTATATGTTTATCTAAGAATCCTATTTTACATTCAAAAGCTAAACATATTGAGATTAAACATCATTTCATAAGGGACTATGTTCAGAAAGGTGTTATATCTTTAAACTTTGTGGATACGGACCATCAATGGGCTGATATCTTTACAAAACCCCTTGCTGAAGATAGGTTTAAGTTCATTCTGAAGAATATCAGTATGGATTTATGCCCAGAATGAGAAGATGAGAAGATCTTATGTATGAGTATCTTCTGAAATGAAATTGGATTTTTTAAGAAGTTCTGATTGAAATCAATTAGAAATTGTGATTCAGTTATTACTAACGTTTCATTGTCTAAGTTGATTCAGAATCTCTTTAAAAGCAAAACAGCTGTAACTGGCTATCCAGATGGTAAACACGTGTTCACTATTTCTGGACAAGCGTGCGTGCAGTTGAGGGGACGTCTACTTAGGTAACTGTGCAAATCACGTCTTTTGTCATTATTATCTCTCCTCACGTCACGTAACATTAAATGCTGTCCATCATTTACTCTCTTTCAGTTTTCATTTTATATTCTTCAAACGTTTCTTTTCCCTCTTATATTTCTCTCACTTTGCATTCAGTTTCTTTTTCGCTCTCTCTCTTTGCATTCATATCATAAACCCTAGCAGTTTCCAATATCTGCAACTTCATCATGAATCCATCGTCAAGCTCTGGAAATCAAGAAAATGATCAAAAACAAAAGAGAAAGGCAACTGCTGAACAAGAAACCAAACCAAAAAGAGTAAGGATCACCTATGACCCTCTCAAAGTGAACCCGTTTGAAGCTATGATGTCTGGCTCTAATAGACATGTTCTGGCGCGGATTTTGCGTAGACTAGGGTCTTAGTCTTTGTGTCCTTGTAGTTTTCTTTCCTTGTTGCATCTATTTTCCTGCATTCCTCTTTTGTAATCCTTCTTGTTGAAATCAATGAAAAGTTATTTATGTTTCTTTCCTTTTGTCTCTTGCTTTACATCTGAATCTTTTTATGCTTTTTGATGTTATGACAAAAAGGGGGAGAAAATATATGATAAATGATCTGATTAATATTATCAGTTACCGAGTAAAAAGGCTCCACATTTATTAACAGAAGCTGCAAGCTTCATATGTTTTTAAGTTGTGTTGTTGCAGGAATCAAAGATTCAAGATCAACATGAGAAGCAACAAGATGATGAATCAAGCTCTTGGATTCTTGAAGCAAGCTGAGTGCTAGGAAGCTTCAGAATCAGAAGCAAGAAGGAAGAATGATCAGAAATTCTGATAATAGAATATGATCCAAATCATTGTCTATTTGCTCTGATACATTGTCCATTGGATCTGATATATTCTATATGGCTTATATGGCTCTGATACATATTTTGTGTTCTGATACACATTTTATGTTCTAACTCATTCATGCTGACTTTTGTCGTTTAGTTTTGTTCTGTAACATTTCAGGATGTAGAGATGCTCTGATGATGCTCTGGTACATTCAACAATGTTCTGATACAATCTAGCATGAAGAGATGTAAGAAGAAATCCAAAGCTCTGAAGCTATCCGAGGGAAGCAGAAATCAGAAGCTGTGAATGTTCTAAAGATCCAGAAAACTCAAGTTCTGAAGCGGTCCTAAATGGAAGCATGAATCAGAAGCTGTGAATGTTCTGAAGATCAAAGAAATTCAAGTTCTGAAGCTGTCCTAAATGGAAGCAGGAATCAGAAGCTGTGAATGTTCTGAAGATCAAAGAAATTCAAGTTCTGAAGCTGTCCTAAATGGAAGCAGGAATCAGAAGCTGTGAGTGTTCTAGGGATCTAAAGAAATTCAAGTTCTGAAGCTGTCCAATGGAAGCAGAAGTCAGAAGCTATGAATTATCAGAAGACTGAAGCTTATGTGATCGTCTCTACCGAAATAATCAGGGAAGTCTTTTATTAATAAAGTTCTTCGAGTATTTATTTCAGGGGGAGATTATTCATCTCAGGGGGAGATTGTTAATCTCAGGGGGAGACATATTCACATGATTATGCTATAGCTGTGTAATTTGTCTTTAGCCGTCTGCTCTTTCTGATCGCAAATTCATATCATTTATATATGTTTTTGTCATCATCAAAAAGGGGGAGATTGTTAGAACAAGATTTGTTCTGATCAATATTCTTAGTTTTGATGATAACAAGGATATGAATGTTGTGTGAGATAATGTGGTACTCTAATACATTGCAATTTCCCTTTCAGGAAATATATAAAGAGTATGCACAAATCAGCGCTCAGAAGCTTTGTCTCAGAAGGTTCAGCATGCAACATCAGAACATGGTCTGGCAAGACATCAGAAGATGGTCAAGGCAGAATCAGAACATGGGTCTATGGAAGCATCAGAAGAACTTGAGATCAGAAGCAGAAGCACTGAAGTTCTCATGGTATCACGCTCATAAGCACTTCAAGGTCAGAAGATAAGAAGATGCTATGCACCAAGCTGTTTGACTCTGATGATATTGAAATATTATATACACAAACATCAGATCAGAAGAAAGTACAGGTGGCAGGCTACGCTGACTGACAAAAGGAACGTTGAAAGCTATTAAAGGCAACGTCAGTAGACACAGCGTGAACAAGGCTCGAGGTAGTTGACATAAGCATGAAACATTAAATGCAAAGCTGTACGGAACACGCAAAGCATTAAATGCGCTTAACGGTCATCTTCTCAAACGCCTATAAATATGAAGTTCTGATGAGAAGCAAGGTTAACAACTCTGAACCAAATTCTGTGAATATTAACTTGCTGAAACGCTGTTCAATTCAAAAGCTCAGAAACTTCATCTTCATCAAAGCTCACTACATTGCTGTTGTAATATATTAGTGAGATTAAGCTTAAACGTTAAGAGAAATATCACTGTTGTGATTATAGCTTTTTAGAAGCATTGTAAAACTCTTATTTGATTACATTAATTTGTAAGTAACTAGAGTGATCAAGTGTTGATCAGGATACTCTAGGAAGTCTTAGCTTGTGTCTAAGCAGTTGTAATTAGAGTGATCACGTGGTGGTCAGGATACTCTAAGAAAGTCTTAGCTTGTGTCTAAGCATTTGTTCCTGGAGTGATCAGGTTGTGATCAGGATACTCTAGAAGACTTAGTCGCGGACTAAGTGGAAAACCATTGTAATCTGTTGCGATTAGTGGATTAAATCCTCAGGTGAGGTAAATCACTCTGTGGGGGTGGACTGGAGTAGTTTAGTTAACAACGAACCAGGATAAAAATAACTGTGCATATTGTTTTTATCGTTCGAGTTTTTAGACTACACTTATTCAAACCCCCCCCCCCTTTCTAAGTGTTTTTCTATCCTTCAAGTTCGTTCCGCTTAAGGATTTCTCGACAGGGTCGGCAAATGGCAGTCTCTTTCAATAGAAGACAGTTTGTTCCCTTAGAAATGACGAATGGCAGTCTTCTTCATGAAGACAGTTCGTTTAAGAATTCTTATTTTAAAGTCAGCAAATGGCAGTCTCCTCCATTAGAAGACAGTTTGCTCACTTTTTTCTAAGACGGGTCAACGAATGGCAGTCTCTTTCAGCAGAAGACAGTTCGTTCCGCTTAAGGATTTCTCGACAGGGTCGGCAAATGGCAGTCTCTTTCAACAGAAGACAGTTTGTTCCCTTTGAGATAACGGATTGCAGTCTTCTTCATGAAGACAGTTTGTTTTAGGATTCTTTATTAAAGTTGAGCGAATGGCAGTCTCTTTCAGCAGAAGACAGTTTACTCACTTTTTCAGGCAGAGATAACGAATGGAAGCCTTCTTCACGAAGACAGTTCGTTTTGCTTAAAGACTCCTTAGCAAAGTCAGCAAATGGCAGTCTCTTTCAGCAGGAGACAGTTTGCTCACTTTCTTTTCCACAACAAAGGTCAACAAATGGCAGTCTCTTTCAGCAGAAGACAGTTTGTTCCCCTAGCAATTGACGAATGGCAGTCTTTCCCGAGGAAAGACAGTTTGTCTGTTTAATACCCAAGGAATCGGCAAATGGCAGTTTCTTCGCAAGAAACAGTTTGTCTACTTCCGAGATGTTTTATCCCCATTAGGATAGACAAATGGCAGTTCTTCTCCTAGGAGAACAGTTTGTTATTTTCCCAGCGGAGTCGACAAATGGCAGTTCTCCTCCTAGGAAAACAGTTTGTTAATTCCCCAGCATAAGTTGATGAATGGCAGTTTTTGTCCCAAAAACAGTTTGTCTACTTTCAAGCAAAGTCATTAGCTACTCAAAAGGATGCATGATCGTATGGCACTCCTTCGAAGACGTTACATTGAAGAAAATTATGATAAAGATTCTTGTCATCCGTCAAATGGCATTTCTCCAACAAAGTGCTGGTGAGAAGTTTGATGAAGAAACAAACCTTTGGAGATTTTTCTCTTTATCTGAGATATCGTCCAAAAACACAACTAAGACCGGTTTCGCGATTGGACATCCAAAACGAAGGGAGGTTGCTTACCTTTTTCTAAGTATCAACGCTTAGTTAAAGAAAATGGATTGCGCATGTTACATTGCCCTCCATTCACCCGAATCCACATTATGTGTTTCTATAGGAGTTTGTCTCCCTATCCCCCGCCAAGCGCGACAACGGGATCACGTCATGCAAAGATTTTATCACTACAACATCTCAGGAACGCCCAAAATTCGGGCATTCTTTGGTATTTAAGTCTCTTTCACTCTGAAGCAATCGAGATGTCAATCTCTCTCCCTCCAGATAAAAGAAACTTAAATAGGGGCATCTTTCATACCCTAATTTTTGACCCCCCCTGAGATGTCATATCTTGAGGCTTTTCATCAAATCAAAACAAATACCCAAGAGCAGTGACTTCTTCATCTGGAATTTAATCGAGGATGGTCAGAAGTAAAAGAACTCAGGCAAAGGATCAATCAACAGAAGAATTAGTCTCTAACACAATCATAGGACTCCAAAAGCTTCATGCTAATTCACCTATGATTGATTAGATACCCATCACCTGGACTAAGGATTGCCTACCTCACCAATCTAGGGTTTTGAGCCCATCAAGGACTAAGATCAGGGATTACCTTTGGGAAACCATAAAAAGGTCCAAGGCCTCTATCAAAGACTTCAATCATCTTCAAATGATCCATATAACAATATCCATTGGGCATTACACTCCAATTCAAGATCCACAGTCATCAATTTCACCTGGTCGACAATTAGGGTTTTTGACCTAATTCACCTAGATGGTTGACTTTTAATCAGGACATGGATCCAAAACTCAAGACATGGTTCAAGGACTTCTATTACCTCAATATAACCCATTTACATCACTCATTTGAGGAGAAGATCTTGATCCCACACAAAAGTCCAACTATATTAGATCACCTTTGACTTTTAAGATTTTTGGTCAAACCATGGCTTTTAAAGATCAATATCATCAATATATGGTTATCAAAGTCATTTGACCAAAGAAATTCAAGAGGATTCATCAAGGAGCAAAAAGTCGGGAATTAGGGTTTTTAAGGGCATTGTGGGAACTCAAAATTTCACCTAGATAACTCAAAAAACTTCCAACATGAAAGTTGTAGATCTTGCAAAATAAAACAACATCTTACAATGCAACTTTTCTCAAGAAATCAATCATTTAAGAGATTTGGAATTTTCAAGCTTTAGGTTATAAAAACTTAGAAATTTTTCTAAGTGTTTTTAACCTAGTTTTCATCCAACTTTGGGCTCATTTTTCACAATTTTCCCAAATGATTATGAAGAAACCCCAAACTAATGATTTGAAGTAGATGTTTAGGGCTTTCCAAATTGTGCTCAACCTTCTCCAAATTCATTTTGAGCTAGGAGTTATGCTTGTTCAAAGTTGGCCTCATGAGGTGAAATTATAGGTCATGTACAATTTGGAACTTTGCAATTTTGTGCAATTAGCTTCACTAAGTGATGCTACACGACCTCTAATACATCTGCAAGCATGCCATACATCAATTTCCATCATTGCATAAGGATTGAAGAAGATTCCCAAAAACAAAGGCATGTGATTATGTAATGATTACATTTGGGAATTTATGGCAAATTGATGAATCACCAAAGGAATATTTTCCCAACCAATTGGAGCTCACTTCTGCATCAGAATTGTCCCCTAAGATCAAGCAAAACCGATGGCTAGGGAGTGGTATCAAAGAGCTCATCATTGCACTTGGGATATTCTTTGAATTCCTTCATGCTTAAGAAACCAAACTTCCTTCACTAAGCAAGCTCACGATGTCCAATTGCTCTGCATTCATTTTCCTATAAATACAAGTGCATACCTCAGTAATTAAACACACCAAAGCAACAGAATTCTTGCTTTCTCTCTTCTTTCTTCATACTTAAGGTTTTCAAAGGTTCTTTGGCAAGAAGACTCGGATTCTTCAAACCAGAGCTCTTCCTTTGGAATTAAGTATTCAAACACCTTAGGGGAGTCATTTAGAGGTGATCCAAACCTCTGAAACACTTCTGTACGTGGAGAATCATCATCTTCACCTCTCACTTGGAGCTGTTGCAGTTGGGGTCGAGCAAGAGGTTCTGGGCACTTCCAATCCAAGTTAAGCATCTCAACACCTTCCAGGAGGATCATTAAAGCTATTTGGATCGTTGCAACAACTCTGCAACACACTTTGATCAGAGCCAAATCTTCATTTTTCAGGTAAGTTTCAAAAGCTTCAAACTCTATGATTCACGCATGATAAATTTAAAATGAAGTTACCAGTTGGTTTCTGCGCCTTCATAGATCATTAACCCTCAATCAATTGCATCAAATCATGCATATATAGTATTTCATGTTTAATTTCAGTTTTAGGGTTCTTAGTGTTCATGCTTGCGAATTTTATGTTACACTTAGAATTAATGAAATTGAAGGACACCATCATGATCCTCGTCCAAAAACGAGCAAAATCCATCTTTACATCTTTGAATTTAGTTGAGAATTGAGGGAGATAGGATTTCCAGAAATTGAAATCGTGAGGTTGAAGATGAAGTTGCTTTGCGCGCGTTTTTTTTGAATTCTCAGAAGCAAGTTTAAAATATAATTATATGGAAGTGTGTTTTGAACGACTAAATCGTTCAGCTCACTTGGTTACATGCGCCTCTCACATTCTGATGCCTTAGGTCTGGGGTTCGATCCCCCCCTCAGACCTTTTGTTTTTATTTTTCATTTTAACTCGCGTGTTTCACATATAATCAAATGGAATCCCTATTTAGTCACACTGAGCGTGTAGCTCAGTTGGCTTTGTTTTGTGTGGTAACCATGGGAGCGTGGGTTCAAGCCTTGATGGAGACAAATCCTTATTTTTTTTATCACTTTTCTCACCTATTTTCTTCACAACTCCTCATGATCATTTAACCTATCAAATTAAATCATTTTCACTTCATTTTTTACACACTTGTCATTTAATATATCTATTTTGTGAATAATCAAAAAAATCATAAAAATATTATTTATTTCATGTGTTTTTATTAGGTTTAAAATAGTATGTTTTAAGTGTTTTCTTAAATACTTTAAATATACATTTTTATTTTGTTTTGACCTAACTACTTTGTGAATAATTTTATGATAAAACCCTAATCATGTAGGTCTTAATTAGGTATAGATTTTATCTTTACCTTAATTAAGTTGACTTTTGTCAATTTTCAAAACTGTTTTCAATTTCCGATTAAACAGATGATTAAGGTTTTCAAACAACAAAACCTTATATCATTTCAATCATTTTCCAATTGTTTTCATAAACAGTAAATCATTTTCAAGTGGGCCTCTAATAGAGTGTAAGTCCCAGCACCTTTTTCTTTTCATAGTTTGTTTTCAAAAAATGTATTTACAAAATCTCCTTTCTGTTTTCAAAACATTCTTCTGGTATTTGAAAGGCATTATTCCCGGTGAAACTCTTCAGATACCTATGTGACCTTTGTCCATCTTCACTTCTTCTGTTTTCAAAACCATTAACTGTTTATAATAAATATTCAACTATTATCAATAAAACAACAAAAACTGCTGGTAAGGCTTTGTACATACTTCTTCAAAGGCCTCCACTCCATCCAGGTTAGGCTTTACAAGCTTTCAATTTACAGTCTTTATTTAAATTACTGTCAAATATAGAACTGTTTATATATTTGTTTAGAACTACGTTTAAGTGTAAACCCTAGGACAGTTAAACTATATATATATATATATATATATATTATAGGAATATGGCCTAGGATTGAGAATGTCTTCCCGGTGAAGGCTCTTTCCTAATTAGAGATCTGTAGTTCAAACCCCCAAGATGAATTATTCCCGGTGAAACATCTTGGCAAAAGCCTTAGAACAAAAACTAGGACACATCCACCCAAAGAGGAATTATTCCCGGTGAAACCTCTTACCCATTTGCTTAGAGCCAAAATAAGTTCAAAACCACATAGCTTCCTCTTGTGCTATAACAAGGACCCTCGATGACCCTCGATTAGCCTCCTCTTGGGCTTTGTACAAGGACCCACAGGCTTCTTAAAAGCATTTTCAGCTTCCTCTTGAGCTTGTATACAAGGACCCATCAGGTTTCTTATAAACATAGGAACAGGTCTTTAGTTACCTTTTAGCCTATCCTGGTGAATTTCTTCCATTCTTTAAACCAGACTTTAAACAAGCTAAGATTGTCTCAATCTCATATTGAGTACACTTTTTGGAATGAGAGACATGGACAGTCTATGTCACCCTTATCTTCATTAATCTTCCTTAGCAGAGTCTAGGATCTTTATTTGCTTATTCTCAGTCAGTGTCAGCCTTAATCTTGGGCTTTAAAACAAGAAGTCTCCACTAGATAATCTTTCTGCCATTTTTAACAAAAACCCCTGGAAAGGGTTAGCCTCCACACATTCCTTCATTTTAACAAAAACCCCTGGAAAGGGTTAGCCTCCACACATTCCTTCATTTTAACAAAAAACTCTGGAAAGGGTCAGCCTCCAAAATCACTCCTTCAAATCCAAAGATTTACTCTTTTAACAGATAAATTCCCCAAAAGAATCAAAACCCCTGGAAAGGGTTAGCCTCCAAAAGTTCAGTCTTTTAACAGACTATTTCTCCAGCTGAGTCAAAATCCCTGGAAAGGGTTAGCTTCCAAAAAACATAAAAAAATAAATTAGTTTGTTAAAACCTCTAGCAAAATAAAACTCCCCCGGTGAGTCTTTCATTTTTTAGTAGCCACAACCTTGGGCTTTGTACAAGGCAGATAAACCATATTTCCCTGTGTCAAAGATTCCTAATCTCAAGGATCTTTTCCCCATAGAGTCTTCCATAATCAGTTTCTTTAAGAGTCTGCCACAACCTTGGGCTTTGTACAAGGCAGAAAATAATCTTTCCCTTAGCTAGAGTAGCCACAACCTTGGGCTTCATACAAGGCCCAAATCAAATAACTTCCTCAGCTAAGAGTCAGCCACAACCTTGGGCTTTGTACAAGGCACACGAAATAGAGTCATTCATAGTCTTAAAAAACTCATTTATCCTCAGCAGTCAGCCACAACCTTGGGCTTTGTACAAGGCACACAAATAGAGTCTCCCTAAAAAAGAGTCAGCCACAATTTTGGGCTTTGTACAGAACACCAAATAAAATCCATCAAATAAACACTCTCCAACTAGAGTCAGCCTCAATTCTGGGCTTTGTACAGAACACAAATTCCCTGTAAATTAACCCCAGTAGAGTTATCTCCTAGAGTCAATAAAAAATAATCAAAAAAGCCTCAAGCTTGGGCCTCATACAAGCCAGCTAAAAAATCAAATCTTTCAAACAGTAGATAGACATAGCTTATCTCTATAAAGAGATCTTTCTCCTATCTCACCACATTCAAACAAACATTTCAATTTCAATTTCAAACATTCTCCCATTTAGGACTCTAAAAGGCATGCTCTGAGGCAAACAAACCCAGACTTGTACACTTTCCCTAATTTGGATGAGAATCTTTCTTTCATTTAAGACAACGCGACTGGCATACTTGTAAACATACAAGTAAGGTCCATATCTTAATGAAATGAATTCAGCTTTTCTGTCACTTTAAAATGTTTGTGGTGAAATAGTAGAAATACCTCTCTATAAAGATGACTTCATGTCTCTTTACTGTAAACAGAGATTTAATTTAAAGCTTCAACCTTGAGCTTCAAGCAAGGCACCAAAAATAATTAACTTCCCTAATTAGTTCCCCGAACTACATTAAGCTCTGACTTCCATTAGGGATATGTAGGCATGAGGTTCACAAGGAATCTCAACGAGCTAATGATGTTGTAGAAAGTACAAGTCAAATGTAAGTATTTTATATTATCGTATCCACAGGGATTGGAGCGATATCAAAACCGTTCAACAATTTCTATAGTTCTAAGCATAAATTTCAAGTTTGTTTGGTTGAAAGTTACGGAAAGTAAAAATGCGTAAATAACGAAAGATAAGTTTCAGAGGAAAAGACTTGTTGGGAATTGGTTTTCATCCACCAATTCAATATGTAAATCTTAGATCAGTTATACATAATGTATGCTTGTTTCAATATCATCACGTATTGCTCACAACAAAGTTCATGTCTAAACGTTTGTTGAGATTTCTACCTTATGGTTTAATCGACGATTTCTCAGCGTATTAAACAATACGGTAGCATTAAGTTTCAATACTTGAAGTGAATATTAAACCTAAATCTATGTCTAGCATTTAGAGTTTAATAGTTGTTATCTTGGATCGAGATTAGAATCGTATTTGTCAATATCAATTCAATCCATGAAATAAACGGTAAAACGAAGATAACAACGATAATGATTCAAACATAAATTATATATAACGCCATGATTAAAGAAAATACATACTGTTTCGGTGAACTACGACCAATCCCAACAAGAGAGGGATTTAGCTACTCATGGTAGTTTGAAGCTCAATGGAAGATTTGAGTTGGAACGACATCAATGACGATTTCTTGACTCTCGATGTATCTCCAGCTCCTTCTCCCTAAAAACCTCTTATATTTCTATTCTACTGCTATTACAAAAGTGTTACAATGATAAAAACTGAATGAATTCAGTCTGAAATGAGTTCTGCTCCTTTTATAGCAGTTCTGGCCGCCTGAGTTCGCTACGCGAACAGAAGTTCGCTGCAGCGAATGCCTTGCTTCATTGTTAAGTCTTTGTTCTGACCGCCAGAGTTCGCTACGCGAATGATATTTCGCTGCAGCGAATGTTTTCTTCAGCTTTAAGGATTTCAAGTCTTCTAGAAACCGCCAAAGTTCGCTACAGCGAAATATGGTTCGCTGCAGCGAATGTACTTCGCTTCTGCTCGCTGCTAGCAAAACTGGAAAGTTTGCTTCTGACTTCGTTCGCTACAGCGAAATATGGTTCGCTGCAGCGAATTGGGCCTTCGCTACCATTCGCTACCTTTCGTTGCAGCGAATGCCCTGCTTTCTGGATTTTTGCCTTTGATTTTCTGCAGTTCGCTACAGCGAAATATAGTTCGCTGCAGCGAATGCTCTGTTTTCTGGTTTTTTTGCTTTAAGGCTAAATCTTGTATAAAAACAAACCAAGCCAAGTAATCTTGCACAATAATAGTTTATTCAATAATTGAGGGTTTTTATGTGAGAAATGTGTCAAATAATTGAGATAAGTGCTATTTGATAATAAGTCATTTTAGCATAAATCAAGCACTTATCAAACTCTCCCCAACTTGAATCTTTGCTTGTCCTCAATCAAAGTAAAAACAAAAGCAAGAGTTTCTAAACCAATCTTCACATGATTAACCAAAATTTCTCAATTAAGTATAGGAGCCACATGGTTCTTTTAAGTTTGAACATCCAAGGATAAATGTTTTATGACTTCCTTTAGCATTTAGACATATTCATGAAACAAGTCTTCCACATAAAAGCCATGTCAATCAATCCAAAGCACTAAACATGTTAATCATGAATCACACTTACCACACTTTTTGTATAAGTGAAAATGATGAGGTATGTTGATCTCTCACATGACAAATTTGCTAACATCTAGATCAATTCATACTTTCATCCAAGCAAGATATGTTGATAAGCAAGAACATAGATCACTAAGGTCTTTCATGGTTGTAATGTGGCTAAGGTACCAAGGAAGTGTCATTTCTAGGGATAATGGAAACAAAAAGGTTCTTGATTTTTCTTTTTAGAAGAGCATTCATAAATTGTCATTCTTCTACACATATCACTCATCCTACCTTCCTTGTTTCTTTCTTTTTGAATACATTCCTTTTTTGTTGTTCATTTCTCTTTTTCTTTTCTTTTGAAGAAAGTCTTTTTATCTTTTCTCCCCAAATTGAACAATACCTTACTTGCTTTGAATGCTCATTGAGATTTTTCAAAAGATATCATGGTTTCAAGGTTATATTCAAGGAAAAATAGAATCTATCATATGTGAACTTTTTATGATTTTTAAAGATATAGAACAATATCCACTAACTGGTTTACTTAATGTATTATTCAGTTCATTAATGATAGATTCATTGTCATATGGCTCAAAAGGGGTTGCAAAAGATCACTCACTCACAAGGGACAATGAGGCTATATTTTGTTTAGTAGTTATGCTCAATTTCAAAGAATTGCCTTAATCCCTTCTATGTCTTTGCGATTGCCAACATAAATGCAAGATTTAAGCATGAATCAAATGAGTTAAAACAATAATTTGTCAGTCTCCTTAGCATATAGTGAACAGTGGAAGGTTACCTCACTTTGTATGTTTTAGAACTAAGTGATTCATACGAGAACATGTCATGGCATAGGATTGAATGAACTGGTTTTATGCAGCCTACTCATGTCATGTATATGCTAAATTCTAAGAAAGCATTTAACATGTACCTTGGATAGTGCAATCCTTTCAACTCATGTCCTTCAACCTTGTTCTTTTGGTTTATGTGAAATTGATCTTCCACTCTATGCTTCTTCTTTCAATTCATTGTTAGAGGACAAAAAGCATCATGAATTGGTCATAAGTCATCTATAGCTCAAAAATGAAAACACACAGAAATCAAAATGAAGAAGATGGCATGATTGGAAAAGATTTTTTTCTGAACTTGCTGCGTTCGCTGCAGCGAAACAGGTCTTCGCGTAGCGAACTCTGCATAATTATGTTTTCTGCAGAATTTTCTTTGTGCTATGTCATGCCATTTTCTTCCTACTAATCTATTAATTATGCATAAAGGAAATGAAAGCAATGAAAAGTTGGGTTACCTCCCAACAAGTGCTTGTTTAACGTCATTAGCTCGACGCCTGTTTCGAGTAAGCATTATGGTGGTTTGTATGAATTCGTCAAAATGTTCTTGCCACCATCCTTTGGCCTTTCTTTCTTTTCCATTTATTTTAATGCATCCAGGCCTAATTCATCAGGAGCTTTATCTTTGGAATAATCATCCTCCTTGTGTTGAAACAATGTGAAGTTCACTTCTTCATCTTTGTACCTTACTTTCATCTTCCCTTCATCCACGTCAATCATCATTCGGGCTGCCTTTATGAAGGGACGGCCCAAGATCAGAGGTGTTTCGTCTATTTTGTCAATATCCATCACCATAAAATCTGTTTGGAATAGGAAGTTCTCAATTTCCACCATAACGTCTTTCACTATGCCAATTGGTTTTGTGATAGATTTGTCAGCAAGTTGCAACATCATTTTTGTAGGTTCCATATCAAGAGTGTCAATCTTTTAAAAAACGGATATCGGAAGAAGATTTGTGCTTGAACCAAGATCAATCAAATCTTTAAACTTGAGATTTTTAATGGTGACTGGAACTGTTACGCTTCCAGGATCAACATTGTTTTCTTCCTCCTCCATATGTTTTCCTTTTTCTTGATTTTTCTCCACAACTATACCTTTTGAATTCTCCCCAACTTTGTCTTGAACAATGTCACTACCTTTTGTCGTGATTGCGTTACAAGTTTCCTTGGGATTAACTTGAGTAGTGGCAGAAAACGTACCTCTTTGTTGCTCACTTAGTTGCTTCGCAATTTGCCCAACTTGCGTTTCAAGATTTCTAATTGACGCATCAGTGTTTTCTGGTTTGCCATGGACAATTGCATGAATTGATTCAAGGTATCCTCGATCTTTGAAAGCTTATCTGGCTGCGTGTAACTTTGGTACTGATTCGGTCGGTTTTGGCCATAGCTTGCGTTGTTGTTGTGTGGATAACCTTGATTGTACGGAACATGCCTTTGTTGTTGATTTCCCATATATTTTACCTCTTCGTTGATCGGGGGACAGAAACCAGTTGGATGATCGCCCGTACAAAGTTCACAAAAAGTTACTTGTTGTGATGCGTTTGACGAACCGTGCACTTCTTTGAGTTGTTGAGGAAGCTTGGACAGTTGTTTTGTCAATTCCTCTACGGTTTGAGTGAGCAGTTTGTTTTGTGCTAGGATTGCGTCATTTGTGCCTAATTCCAAAACTCCAGGCTTCTTTTGGACGGTACCTCGATTGTGTTGAACTTGGTGATCTGTGTGGGCCATCCTATCAATGATTGAAATTGCTTCTGCTGCACTTTTTGCTATCAAGGAACCTCCAGCTGTTGCGTCAAGTAAAAGCTTCGGTTGAGGTAATAATCCATTACGGAAAATGTGGATTTGTGACATGTCGTCGAAACCGTGGTTTGGACACTTCCGTAGCATGGATTTATAGCGTTCCCAGGCTTCACACAAAGTTTCATTTGAAAATTGGGTGAATGTGGTGATAGCTGTCTTTGCATCCATGAATCGGTTGTGAGAAAAGAATCTGCTGAGAAAGTTTCTCTCTAACACATTCCAATTGGTCATGGTTTCTGTTGATTGATCGAGGTACCAATCCTTTGCTTTGCCGATCAAAGAGTGTGGAAATAACCTCATGAAGATAGCTTCCTCTTCAGCCTCTGGTGCACCTAATGTACCAGCTATTTCGTAGAATCGGGTGAGGTGAGTGTATGGATCTTCATGATCCAAACCTGCAAAAGGATTAGCATAAATAATTTGCAGCAGTTCTGTTTTCATCTCAGCTCGTCTTGCGGCTGGATTGTTGGTGAGATGGGCGAACCGCCTTGGGCTACTTTCACAAGGACCATTAACAATTTCAGCCATTGTTTCTTTTGATGAATTTGATGAGGAAGTTGATGTAGATGCTCCTTTCTTTTTCTGTTTGGATTTTTGTTTCATCGTTTGCCTTTTGTTCTTTCGGATTGTTCTTTCGATCTCGGGATCAAAAAGAAGTTGCTCCTTTGAACTTTTGCCTCGAAGCATAAACAGAAATTTTTCCACCTATCCAAACACTTGAGCAAACGTTGCAACAAACAGAAAAATATATACAATATATAAACAAATGCACAAAGCTTAAAAGTATAGAAACGATTGCGATGTTTTAATATCTTAAACGCCAATCCCCGGCAACGGCGCCAATTTGATGTTGTAGAAAGTACAAGTCAAATGTAGGTATTTTATATTATCGTATCCACAGGGATTGGAGCGATATCAAAACCGTTCAACAATTTCTATAGTTCTAAGCATAAATTTCAAGTTTGTTTGGTTGAAAGTTACGGAAAGTAAAAATGCGTAAATAACGAAAGATAAGTTTCAGAGGAAAAGACTTGTTTGGAATTGGTTTTCATCCACCAATTCAATATGTAAATCTTAGATCAGTTATACATAATGTATGCTTGTTTCAATATCATCACGTATTGCTCACAACAAAGTTCATGTCTAAACGTTTGTTGAGATTTCTACCTTATGGTTTAATCGAAGATTTCTCAGCCTATTAAACAATATGGTAGCATTAAGTTTCAATACTTGAAGTGAATATTAAACCTAAATCTATGTCTAGCACTTAGAGTTTAATAGTTGTTATCTTGGATCGAGATTAGAATCGTATTTGTCAATATCAATTCAATCCATGAAATAAACGGTAAAACGAAGATAACAACCATAATGATTCAAACATAAATTATATATAACGCCATGATTAAAGAAAATACATACTGTTTCGGTGAACTACGACCAATCCCAACAAGAGAGGGATTTAGCTACTCATGGTAGTTTGAAGCTCAATGGAAGATTTGAATTGGAACGACATCAATGACGATTTCTCGACTCTCGATGTATCTCCAGCTCCTTCTCCCTAAAAACCTCTTATATTTCTATTCTACTGCTATTACAAAAGTGTTACAATGATAGAAACTGAATGAATTCATTCTGAAATGAGTTCTGCTCCTTTTATAGCAGTTCTGGCCGCCTGAGTTCGCTACGCGAACAGAAGTTCGCTGCAGCGAATGCCTTGCTTCATTGTTAAGTCTTTGTTCTGACCGCCAGAGTTTGCTACGCGAATGATATTTCGCTGCAGCGAATGTTTTCTTCATCTTTAAGGAATTCAAATCTTCTAGAAACCGCCAAAGTTCGCCACAGCGAAATATGGTTCGCTGCAGCGAATGTACTTCGCTTCTGCTTGCTGCTAGCAAAACTGGAAAGTTTGCTTCTGACTTCGTTCGCTACAGCGAAATATGGTTCGCTGCAGAGAATCGGGCCTTCGCTACCATTCGCTACCTTTCGTTGCAGCGAATGTCCTGCTTTCTGGATTTTTGCCTTTGATTTCCTGTAGTTCGCTACAGCGAAATATAGTTCGCTGCAGCGAATGCTCTATTTTCTGGTTTTTTGCTTTAAGGCTAAATCCTGTATAAAAACAAACCAAGCCAAGTAATCTTGCACAATAATAGTTTATTCAATAATTGAGGGTTTTTATGTGAGAAATGTGTCAAATAATTGAGATAAGTGCTATTTGATAATAAGTCATTTTAGCATAAATCAAGCACTTATAAGCTAATAAAATACCAAAAATAGTCAGTTTGTCTGTCTATCTGTCTGTCTTTTTTTATCAATTAAATTCTCTCTCCTAACACAAAGGAGAAGGTTCCCGTAGAGTACTACGGATATGTAGGGTGCTTAAACTCTTCCCTATGTATAACCGACCCCCCGAACTCCAGAATTTCTAGTCTAGGTGAATCCCCACACTTAGCAAACTCCTAGGGTTTAGTTGAGATCTTTTTTCCCTTTCCTACTCGTAGGACAATAAGAAAGTTCGTGTGATATCGTAGGAAGAACTGAAACAAAATTCATCCCACCACGGGTGCATTCTCCTTCCAAATTTCGCGTGAAGGGTCTAGCGTGCCGTCCTCCCAAGTGAAACGGGGAGGTAAAAAAAACGACACCACAGGTGCATCGGTGTTGTTAGTGAAGAAGAAAGAAGATTCGATGAGACTGGGTGTTGATTATAGATAGCTAAATAAAGTTACAATCAAGAATCAGTATCCGTTGCCGAGGATAGATGATTTGATAGATCAACTGGTTGGGGAATGTGTATTTAGTAAGATTGGTTTGAGGTCTGGATATCATCAAATTCGTGTGAAAGCAGACGATATTCAAAAGACTGCATTTAGAACAATGTATGGTCATTACGAGTATACAGTGATGCCATTTGGAGTAACTAATGCAACTGGTGTTTTATGGAATATATGAATAGGATCTTCCATCCTTATCTCGACAAGTTTGTAGTGGTGTTTATAGATGATATTCTGATATATTTCAAGAGTGAAGAAGAGCATACGGAACATCTCAGAATTGTATTGGAATTGTTGACAGAGAAGAAGCTTTATGCTAAGTTGTCAAAGTGTGAATTCTGGTTAAGTGAAGTTAGCTTTCTTGGTCATGTGATTTCAAAGAATTGTATTGCCGTATATCCTACGAAGGTAGAAGCTATGTCTCAGTGGGAAGCTCCGAAAGTGTGTGTTAGAGATTCGTAGTTTCCTGGGTCTTGCAGGGTACTATAGAAAGTTTATCGAAGGATTTTCAAAGTTAGCATTTCCGTTAACTAAGTTGACAAGGAAGGGCCAAGCGTTTATTTGGGGTTCAAAGTGTGAAGAAGGATTCCAATATTTAAAGAGGAGGTTGACTAGCACTCCTATTTTTATTTTGATGAATCCGACGGAATGTTTTGTAGTATATTATGATGCTTCGTTGATGGGCTTAGGCGGTGTGTTAATGCAAAATCTACAGGTAGTGGCTTATGCTTCGAGGCAACTTAAAGTTCACGAAAGGAACAATCCGACTCATGATTTGGAGTTGGCAGCCGTGGTCTTTGTTTTGAAGTTGTGGAGACGTTATTTGTCTGGTTCGATGTTTAAAGTATTCAGTGATCACAAGAGTCTAAAGTATCTATTTGATGAGAAAGAGCTTAATATGAGGCACAGGAGATGGTTAGAGTTTCTTAAGGATTATGGTTTTGGATTAAATTACCATCCGGGTAAAGCGAACATTGTTGCTGACGCATTAAGTAGGCAGTCTTTATATATGTCTATGTTAATGGTGCGAGAATTGGATTTATTTGAACAATTTAGAGACTTGAGTTTGTTCTGTGAGGGTATTCCAAATAGTGTTAAATTGGGTGTGCTAAGGTTGACGAGTGGTATTCTTGATGAAATTAGGACGAGTTAGAAAACTGATGTTGAGTTAGTTGATAAGTTGACGTTGATTAACCAAGGCAAAAGAGGTTATTTGAGAGTTGACGAGAATGGTGTTATGAGGTTTGGTGATCGTGTTTGTGTTCTTGATGTTGGCGAGCTGAGAAAGAGTATTCTTGAAAAATGAATCGATTGCACCAGTGCGAAATTGGAAAAATGAAGGCAATTTTCAGCTTTTTAAGGTGATGACATCATTTGCAAGTGTGGGAAGCATGACTTAGTTCTTATATTTTATTTCCTACATCATTTTATCTTAAACCCTCATGTGATCACATCAAGACCATTGGATCAGAATTTTGGCTCCAAATTCATTTACCAAACCTAAATCTTTTTTCCAATCCTAACTCCAAACCACCAATAATCCCATGCCTAAATCCTATAAATAGAGGCTTTCCCCTCTTCATTTCTCAAGCTTTGAAAGCCAAAGAAACTCTTGCTCTTTCTGTTCTCATCCTTTCAAAACCCCTCAAACAAATCTCTCTTCTTCTTTCAAAAACTTAGTGAGTACCATCTTAAACCTCACTAACTTTGAGTTAAACCTTCATCTAAACACTATTTTCTTCATCAATTGTGAGAGATCAAGGCTTGTGGTTGTGTTGTTCTTGAAGAAGATTCAAATTTTGTGAAAGATTTGGTAAATCTCAAGATCCTTTCCATAATTCAAGATGTGATCCATTGTAGCTTGTGCGTGATGCACCTTTGGTGCTATATTGATGCTATTTGCCTGCTTACTTGATGTATTTTCGTGCTCAAGTTGATCCAAGATCAAAAGGTGTTTGGTTTTACGTTTAAACAAGTTTTTTCCCTTTGCTTTGCTGTTTTTTTTTTGAAAAAATGCATGGTGCAATCGATTGCACAGGTGTAAAAATGTGCTGTTTTTGAAAACTGGAGAAGGTGCAATCGATTGCACCATTAGTGCAATCGATCGCACACTGACAGCTTTTGTTTTTTACCTTTTATAAAGCTTGTTTTGGTTCTAACCCATCTTCTACTCCCTTCTTTTGTTATTTTCTTTGAATCACAAGTTAGAGGCCTAATTTCACTCTAATATCAATGGACTTAGGGCGTCGATAAGATGAAAATCCGAATCCGCAAAATTAAGTGATTGAAATTAGAGATGGATGGAGCTTTTGAATGTGATTCCATCTTTTATTTCTTTTTATTTTGATTGATGAAAGTCTTTGATACCTTAAGAATTCTTATGGAGTCTTGGTAAAGAAGAGATCGCTACCTATTTTCTTTTCGTGCGGTATTGCTTTCAGAGAGTGATCTATATATCACTTCTCTCGCATGCATTAGCACATAAAGTTTTGATCGGCCTCGTTGTAGGGTGATTTCTACATAAATCACTTGGTGATCTGCTTAACATAGCGTAATATTTTGTGTCCCAAATAAAAAGATCAAGTATGGAAGAGAATTGTACGCGGTTGATTTAAGACTAATGGAAGTTTGTCGTGTAGTCGCTGTGATTTTATCAAGCTTCTGATAAACTTTCGTTAACTTTTAATCCGAGAACATCCTTCACTCACCATCGATCTTCATTACTAACTTTGATAACATACTTGAAAAGTTTCAAGATGGTTATCTTAAACATCTAACAATTGACTTTAATTTCCGCACTTTATTATGTTGCTCTTTATATTTCGCTTTACGCTTTATTTTTATCATTTCATCATGTTTATGTTTCCACCATTTTCTCTTTGTCCATTTGGACGTTTATATTCCACCATTTTCTATTTGTCCATTTGGACGCTTTGTTTATGTTTCCGCTATTTTCTTTTTGTCCACTTGTTCCATACTCTATTTTTGTGCTAAAACATTAATAAACAACTTGAAATCTAAAAAACACATAAGGCTCCCTATGGACTATTGGTTATTATCCCGAGCATTTTGGAGATTTGGACTTGTTGGACTTAGTACCTCTGGACCCTGTTATGCTACTGTTACTCTGTCTGTTATTCTGTCTGGCATTGGTTTGTTGTTTGTTTGTCTGTGCAAGTATTTCCTCAAAAGCCCTTGATTGTTAATTCCAAGGCAATGATATAAGGATTTTACCCGAAAACAGCCGTTACTCTGCTCGATTTTTGTCAGAATTTTAATGTGCTTAATACAAAGTGGTGCTAAGATAATAAGTTCATCTGGATCCCCAAGTGGTAATGTATTTGTTTATTATTGATAGTCCAAAGGATGGGAAATCTACCTTGACTCTTAATGTCAAGTTTTGGCTTCTTATTTCGGCTAGACCGTTTCTTTCCATAGCTTTTATTTTATGCACTAGGATAGCCTCTTCATCTCCTCCCCTTCTTAGATTTTCAAAATCTTCTCCCTTTTTCATAATCTTCTTATGTTTGCAACCTTTTTAAAACCTTTTCTTTAAAAATATCTTTTGCCCTTAGTGGCTTTTCTTCAAAAGTTTAGACATGATTAATTGTTGTAACGAGTTGCGATACCCCATGATTTTGAAATTGATTGATATAATGGAATCTTTTCCGCGTGAGAGAGCTAGTGGCATACTTGTTGATTTTTATCCGAGTTGGAGCCCTTATTTCATTTGTGATGCAAAGAGTCCGTTTGTTCTCATGCTCAAGATCAATGGCTGAGTATTTCTCTCCGACGACGATAAAGTGTTTATTCCTTTTTAAAAAACCGTTTTCCCTTTTTAGTGGAACTACATTAGCTCTGACTTCTCCATTGCACCGAGGAGGTATGTAGGCACAAGGCTCAATGTCTTGCCGAGCTTATTTTATAAAACAAACCCTTTTTTAGCACACACGACACAGATTATCAAAAAGGTTCATGTGGAGTACCACGGATATGAGGGGTGCTTAAAACCTTCCCCTTGTATAATCAACACCCGTACCTAAGATCTCTTTTTGTTTTAAAAACAAATTTTGGATTTTTTTCGTTCTTTTCCCTTTTCCTTTGGAAACAATAAAGCGCGGTGGCGACTTTCACTGAAATATTGAGTCAAGTCAACCAATGGCTTCGATCTCAGATTTTCCCGCTATCGTTTGCCGAGGACGATGAAGAATTGTGAAGCCATTTGGGTTATCGTAGATAGATTAACAAAGTCTGCTCATTTTATACCAATGAGAGTGGATTATCCTATGGAAGGTTAGCTCAGTTGTATATCGAGAAGATAGTGAGCCTGAATGGTATACCTTCGAGCATTGTGTCTGATAGAGATCCAAGGTTTACATCAAAATTTTGGGAAGGTTTGCAGAAAGCTTTGGGTACTAAGTTGAGATCGAGTTTTTCTTATCATCCGCAGACTGATGCTCAAACCGAGAGGACGACTCAATAGTTGGAAGATTTGTTGTGTGCTTTTGTGCTGGAGAAAGGTGGTTATTGGGATAGTTATTTATCTTTGATTGAGTTTACCTACAACAATAGTTTTCATTCGAGCATTGGTATGGCTCCGTTTGAGGATTTGTATTGTAGGAGATGTAGGACACCTCTATGTTGGTATGAATCTGGTGAGAGTGATGTGATTGGACCAAAGATTCTCAAAGTCGTCAAAAGAGCTACCATGATAAGAGGCGGAGAACACTTGAATTTTAGGAGGGAGATCATGTGTTTTTGAGAGTTACTCCTACGACTGGTGTTGGTCGAGCGCTGAAATCAAAGAAAGTGACGCCGCATTTTATTGGTCCGTTCCAAATTATGGAAAGGGTAGAAGAAGTAGCTTACCATGTTGCGTTGCCACCTACACTTGCGAATTTACACGATGTGTTCCATGTGTCGCAGTTGAGAAAGTATATTGTTGATCCCTCTCATGTGATCCAAGTGGATGATGTACAGGTGAAAGACAACTTGACAGTTGAGATATTTCCTGTGAGAATTGAAGATCGAAAGACGAAGCAATTGCGTGGTAAAGAGATATCTTTGGTCAGAGTAGCTTGATGAGGACCGGCAGGTGGTAATGTTACTTGGGAATTGGAGAGTCAGATGAAGGACTCCTATCTAGAACTCTTTGCTTGAGGTATGTTTTCGAGGACGAAAATTCTTTTAGTAGGGGAGAGTTGTAACACCCCATAATTTTCATTATTAATTTAATTGGAATTTAAATTAATTAATTGGAATTAATTGATTATTTGATGATTTATTGGGAGATTTATGAAAGTAAGTCATTGGGCCGGTGTGACAATTAGTAAAAAGGGAGGTGTTGAGTGTTAAGCATTTTACTAAAGTGGAATTTATATTTTCATAAAATAAGAAAAATTGGGAGAAGAGAAATAGAACGCCAAAAGAGGAGAAGAAGACAAGAACGTGAAAGAGCAAGAGGAAGAAGAGAAGAGCTTTCGAGAAATTTGGCTAAGGTAAGGGGGACTCATCCATTTACTCTTTATTATCGGTTTAATAGTGGTAGGATTGAGTATGTAGGTTATTTAAATCAATTGATAGTATGTTAGATTTGGGGTTTTTGAAAAGTATAGAACAATTGTTGGATTGGGATGGAATTGGATGAATTAGAATTATGCTTGATGTTAAGGAATCCTAAATGTGTTAGAAAGATGTTAGAATGATTAAATCTGGACTGTAATGGTGGTTTGAACATGTTTGGAAGAATTTGGGTTGGGATTGGAATGGAGAAGTGCTTTCAAAATCTGGTATTTTTGGTTCTATGCACGATGTAACCGGGTAGCAGCGCTGCTGTAACCGGTTACCACGTGGGAAAATGAATAAAGGTGCATTTTGAAAATAGAAAATACATTGACGTAAAGGCGTAACGGGGTAACGCCCATGCTGCAACTGTTTACACCCGATGCTTTTTGAAAAATTATTTTGAAAATTCATATCTTTCAAATCGCATATCCGTTTTAGGCGCCATTTTGAGAGTTGTGTCAGTAATTAAATATTTTACATAATTAAATGGTGTTTTAGGATGTAGCTCGATTTTATTTTAAAACCCAATCTTATTTTATGTTGGTAAGTCACATGTTACGTGTTTAAGTGTTAAGTGTAACTATAAGGTGGAATTGTAGCAATGTAATTGCTTGGTGGATTGTTGAATTTGATTGTGGACTATGCAAAATTAATTTTTGAAATGGTGTTGTAATATAAATGCATTGTTTTGATGGTGCTTTGGTGAGTTGAAATATGATAATGATTGTTCATATTAATTGGTTATGATGATTAGCATGCTTAAGGTTGTGCATGCATACATAATCATAATTGTGGCTGTATCCTGGTAGTGTTGGATCAGCGGTAGCTAATTCCCAGTGTGCGGAAGTAGCCGTATCTTGTTGGTGGTGGATCGGTGAGATAGGTTAATCCCATGATTGGTACCACATGCACGAGTCGTTGCATTTGCATATATGTGATATAACATGATTGGAAGTTGTCCAATGTTATATTGGTGTGTTGTGTGTTATGATAGAGCTGTGTGGATAATTGTTTATGAATGATTTTCAATATATGATTGTACTGCAGTTGGGTCAATGATCTATTTATGAAGTTTTATCATTATGAGCTTATAATATAATTTAAATGTGATTGTCTCACCCTTACTATTGACCATTTTCAAATTAAGATTGTGAGTAACAATTTTATTACTAATGGTTTCATTTAGTGTGCAGATACTATACTATAAATCTTATACAGGATTCATCAAAAAAAAGAGTACAAAGACTACATAAGAAACTGGCTCAGATATGAAATCAAACATCCAGAAGAATGACAAAGAAAAACATCATTCATCAGATGTTCTGATTAAGAACACGTCAAACAAGCCAAAGTTAGCAGATCTGAAGCAAAAGAAGCAACGATGAAAAACAAGCCCACTCAGAAGAACGAGCAACATCAATGTCCACATGCAACAAGCAAAGTATCAGAAATAAACTCAGACAAGCTTCAAGGAATTACAAAGAATTATCAGATACATGAAGTCCGGAACAACAAGAAGATCATATGTGAAAAAGGTTAGAAGTTCTAATAGAATAACGGAGTGACATACAAAATGCAAATAACAAAAGAGTCACTTGTGAACCAATGAAGAATCTACAGCTCATCATACAAATTGAATAAAATACAAAGCTTAGAACCAAATGGGAAGCCGTTAGAAACATCATCATAAGCAAAACGGTTACAACATTTAAAAGGAACAACTCCCAAAGTTGATTGGAGAAGCAAGCCACATGCAGCGCGTTGGAAAGATAAAGCTTAACCAAAGAAGCACGCCTTCAACTGTCATCATCACGTTAAGGGTAAGATTCTTACAAGAGAAACACTTGTCACTCATGAGCCAATCGAGACAAAGCATTCAAGACAAATCTTCAAACAATTGCAACAGCTAGATTCCAACGGTAACACACCAAGCATATATATATATATATATATATATATATATATATATATATATACCAAACAGCAAACTTAAATGTGTGTCCACCAACACCAAAAATACTTTGAGAGTGACCATCGTACACCCAAAATGTATTAAGTGAATATCCAGAGTGTGTATCCATGGTGCAACTATTAAGTGCAGAAAAGGAGAAATCTTAAGAGAAAATCTATAGAGAGAAGCTGAGCATGAAAGTATAAAAGAAGAAATATGAAATCATGCATCAGAAGTTACACAAGAGGTAACGCATACTCTGTATGTGATGAATCAATTCATAGTGTTGTCATACACTAAACATAAGCCTGTGTGAAGGAAAGGAAATGGAGAGCATGAACGTGAAAGCTGACAAGCTAATATAAACTGCTAAATTAGAGGCAACATACACTAAGTGTATGATGAATCAAATGTTGAAATACACATCATATGCCTACAAGAAAAATCTCAGAAGATGAAGCAGAAAAATTTCATGTTATGCAGAATGCTCCAATGGAGATTAGAAGACATCCACGGATACTTGATCAAGCTTTAAATTGATCATATTGAAAGACAAAGGAAACTGAATACACTAAGTTATTGCTCGAAGAGTGTTTCATGTTTACTGATGTTGATCAATATGTTATTAGCTGAAATCAGCTTTATGATCAGTATCGAAGAAGAAGATGAAGATCAAGACAAGAAGCAACCAAGACAAGAGCTGCTGCTCTAAATCTCCTTTCAGAAGAAGAAGATCTCATCCAGAAGTTCAAGAATAAAAGACTACAAGATTATGTATTACTCTTGTAATTAATTGTAAAACACATAGAGTTGTTGCTCATAGTTTGTTATTTCTTAGGAATCTTGTGATAAAGTGTTTCGGCTCCAGAAGTGACTTCTAGTCAGTGAGTCGTAACCATTTGTACTTAGAATAGGAGAAAATCTGCATAAATAAGAAGCACACTTGTAATCTCCAGAAGAACAATTCTGAAAAGAATTGGTGATGATGCCTTGAGCGACCAAGTAAAGGTCAGAAGCTTGAGAAGACAATGATGGTGGTCATTATTGAAATTCTCTTGGAGACCAAGTGAAGGTTAGAAGTCAAGGAGTCAATGAATGTTATATCTCGTAGAGATCACTGAACAGTTCATTGTAGTTAGTCACAACAGGTTGGTTGTGCAGGGTTAGCCACAGCAGTTTGCCGTGCAGGTTACTAGATTGATGAACGTTATATCCAGATGGGATCACTAAACAGTTCAATCATCTAGGGTTTAGTCACTCGCGGGTAGCTTGTGCGGGGTTAGTCACACCAGTTGGCTGTGCAGGATTGTTAGTCACGACGGAGGATCGTGCAAATGTAATCAAGTTTGTTTATAGTGCATCAAGACCTCTGTTAAGAGGAAAATTACTCGAGGAAGGTGGACTGGAGGAAGACTTATTTAGAAGGTGAAGCAGGATAAAAATAAACGTGTCTTTTACTTTCTGCACATTGATCGGAAAAATAGCAAGTGTACTATTTTGCCTCTGTAGTAATAATAGGGAAATTCCCCGAATGTCGATCTCAAGGACTGCGTAGTAATATTGAGTTCAAATTGTAGTTTAATCAAACAAAAACTAATGATGGGGTTGTGTTTGCAAATTGTGACTAAACAATAATTAAAATAGCAGAAAAGTAAATTGACTTTTTGACAAATATGAGTATTATGCTAGGGGTATAGTGTGTGATTGTTCCTGTAATAACCTTGGATTTAGATCTCTTCAACAAGTTCATAACCTTTAATTACCAGCCCTTTAGGATATTTTCCCCTAATTCCTTAGCGGGAAAACCTTTGAACATTCATCCTAAATCCTAAGTCCTTAGAGAATTATGATGAAATCAAGCCTTTATATTATCAAGAGTTAACCGGTAACTATAGGGTATCCCTAGTCCTAGGTGATATCTACTATAGTCTAATCGTACAAAAACCTTAACAACCGCTGTCCAGCTGGTTGTTAACCGTAAATCAATCTTGTTGGTCCGACAAAGAAAGCATAAAAACCTTGTACAATTAAATTAAATAAGAAAACAAATCTATTGATGAACTCAGGAATTCAAAATCATTACAGAATCAAATCAGGGACACCCCGTAGCATTAGGGTTTAGTTACTCATATTGTTCAAAGAAAACAAAATATAAAATAGAGACATTACAAGAATTGAGATGAAAGTTGATCTTCAATCGCTTCCGTTCATGAAAACCTTCTTCTCTCCCAAACCCTTGTTTTCTCCAATCTTCAATCTTCTTCTCTTGGCCAAAAAGTCCCTAATTCATCTTCAAAACCCTCCTAAATAGTGCAGACTCACTTAGGTTGGTTGGAAGTACCCAAAATGTCCCTTGGCTCAACACTTAATTAAAAATCACAAAAATCAGCAAAATCAGCGTTTTAGCCAACACTGGCCGTGTCAGGCAACACGGGTGGCCGTGTTGGCCTCCTGAACTTAATTTTTCAAAATCACACTCAGCACTGCTAACACGGGTGGCCGTGTTAGGTAACACGGGTCGTGTTGGTCCTTAACTTCAGAATTTCGATTTGCGTTCTTCATGAAAGTTGTAGCCCTTTTCGTTAGCGAAATTTTGCCACCGGAACCGCGTCATTCCGAGTTACGAAGCTCGAGTTATGATCAAAATACTACACGCCTGTCACGATGAGAAACATGCTGAAAATTTCTAGATCTCACACTTGCTAACACGAGTCGTGTCAGCCCCGTGAATTTCATATCTTTTGCATTTTCTTGGCCACGCTTCATCCTAACACTGCTAGTTTCAGGTGACACGGGTGGTCGTGTCAGACCAAATGTCGCTTGATTTTTCACTTCCTTCGAAACTCCCCTTTTTGTACTTTTTCGCATTGATTTGTCTCGATTTATTCCTTTGAGCCTGCAAACAGTAAAATACACAACCAAAGCATAAAATGACGAATAAAGAAATAAAACACTCAATAACATAACTTAAACATACTTAAAAACAACGATAAATATATGTGTGAAAACCACTGATCAAACTCCCCCAAACTTAAACCGTTGCTTGACCTCAAGCGACCATTACAAAAGTTAATGACCCTCAAAGCACACGGTGTTCATACGTGAGATATCCGTCTGTATTGATCAAGAAACAGTTGGTTCGGCATTCACATGACGCGACGAGTTTTGTTACCACATTAAACCTCAAGCTCCCGTTTCGGATACCTCTCCAACTATGCTTTGCACTTAAGTCTCTTTCCGATTTTCCTCCTCTTTCATTCGGACAATCATATTAAGGCACTCATTTCTTATAATAATCATCACCTGCATGAGACGAGTCGAGGCTTCTTATTTTCTTTTCCTGGCACCAAACTAGCAGCATTGGCTACTTTTTATTACCGATGAAATTTTCAAACTTTGCAGTTATATATTGTCCTTTTGGACGACGTTTGGGGTTCAATCTCCTTTGGGCTGAATAACCGGGTGAGGGTTACCCAACTTAGCGAGCCGATTGCCTTTTACCGCCTTTTCATCATTTGGTGCCAACTTTATATCTCTCTTTTTTTTCTCAACCAGTCATCATGCAAGTGAATCTGAATTATGCCAGACTGTATCAATAAACTACTCGATAAGTACTTCTCAGGAGACAAGTACTATGGTGCAAATCTACACGTTAGACTCGTATCTCTTTTAGGGAACCAAGGGTGTTTAAACAAACCTCTTGTCACATTATTCCGCACTTTCCGTCCTCAAACAATCCTCGCTTCATCTCTATATACTATTCCCGACCGCTCTTCGGACAAAAACTTCTTCAACAAAAATTAAAATTTCGGTCAAAATTTGGACAGAATTCACTTTATGGTTTCACATCATACCAATAACATAGAAATAACATAAAAATAAAATGCAAAGAGAAGAGAGAAAGTAAATTTAAGCTTTTTCACTAATATGAGTGAATGCCAAGGCAAGGTGTATAATTTGCTCTGTAATAACTCTGAATCCTTATTTGAGATCTTTTCAACAAGTTCATGGTATTCAATTACTACCTCTTTAGAGTGTTTTCCCCTAAATCCTTATTGGGCAAACCTTTGGTTTTTCATCTACAAACCTAAGTCCTTAGAGAGAACAGATAAAACCAAGCTTGTTTTCCATCAAGAATTCATAGTGACCATAGGGTATCCCTAGTCCTAGGTGATATCTACTATGGTTCAATTTAATACAAACCTTAACAATTGCGAGCCAGCAACTTGTTAATCACAGAACAATCTTTATTGGTCCGATAAAGAAGGCATTAAGAACAGTATAAAATTGAATTGAATAACATAAACATGAAGTTGATCAGATCAGAATATCACAAGTCATTACAAACCAAATCAGGGACACCCCCCTAGCATTGGGGGGTTTAGCTACTCATATTGTTCAAAAGAAATTCAAAAATATCAAAGTTAAACATTACAGATAATCGGGGAATTTGTGATCTTCAATTGCTCTTGCTCATGAATGATCTCTCTTCTCCAATAATCTCATACGTTGCTCTGCTTCAGATTCAATTCCTTTGGTTGTGTCCAGATACCCCTTCTCTTCTCAATTCCTCACTATATATTGCAAACCCTTCTTTTTAAGTCGTAAAGTCCAAAACGCCCTTCTGGATCACTTTTTGAGTGAAACTCATAAAAACATGAAAATCTGCGTAACCAGCCAACACGGGTCGTGTTGGGCAACACGGGTGCCCGTGTTGGTCCTCTGGATCCATCAAAGAAACAACTTGCACTCAGTAACAGCAACACGGGTCGTGTTAAGCAACACGGGTGCCCGTGTTGCACCACTGCTTTCTCCACTTCTTCTTTCTTGACTGCCTAGCAACACGGGTCGTGTTCCTCAACACGGGCGCCCGTGTTGCACTGCTGATCTTCTCTTTTCTTCTTTCTTTTGCTCTTTACGTCCGACACTTCTTGCACAGGTTCGCGTAACGAATTTCCTAGATCTGAAGTACCATTGAACAACCAAACCAACGCATAAAATGGGAAAATAAACTCGAAAACTAACAAACGGATAAAACTTGCAAAAACAAACAAACTTGCTTAAACAGATTAAAAAGACTATACTATGACATTAAACAGTGCAGAATACCTGGATTATCATCAGGAAAGTGACAAAGACATAGTGAGAATCGTGACCGATCACAACCCCAAACTTACTTCATTGCTTGTCCTCAAGTGATGCTCGAGAAACTAGCAGGGATCCCCCAATTTATCCGCAGATATCGTACCACAGTACTGCTGAGATCTTTCGCAACTTTCTTTTTGTTGGCCTTTCAATTGATTCCTTCTTCCCTGAATTTAGCGATTCAGCCCTACTTCCACAATGAGATGTTTCTTTACCTGTAAGCTTATTCACACTCTCACCAAAACTCTCGGGTTAAAGTGTTTTCACTCAAAGATCAAGGCATGCAAAGTCAGCTCATAGGTTTGTATAACATTTATCTTCATCTCCTACGCACAAGAAACACACTTTTTGAGGTCTTTTACGGTTGTAACGGGGCTAAGGGACAAGGTGGGATCAATAAACAAATGGGAGAACTAGTGGCTTTTGGCTTAGAGTCAGAGTTATTATCTCGCTCACTGTGTTAGTATGGAGTTCACAATTACCAATGTCGGGCACCGTTTCTTAAGATCCTTCACTGACTACTCATGTATTTCTTTGAGCATCTCTTTTCCTTCGCATTTTTATTATCAGTTCAAATTCTCCTCTAGGTAAGTGCCCCTTTTTGTATTTATCATTTCTTTTTCTCCTTTTTTTTCTTTTTTTTTTTTGGTTCTTTTGCACTTACCTACTTTTCTGCTTTCGGTGTACCGACCCCAAACTTAAATTATTTCACAGCTTGCAACCATAACAACTCTTATCTAAGCAGGGTGAGGGAGTGTTTGGGTTATTGGTTAATTCATGCATGTAATCAAACAAACAAAAGGATGTATGGCTCAAACGGGGTGAACAAGGGATAACGTGAAAAGGTTAGCTTGAAAGGCTCAAGTGTAAAACAAACAAGTGCCTCAGTGTGTAGACATGTGCATAGGAAGTTCCAACAAATACTTACACAAACCAAAAGTGACGATGACATACCTGACAACTCTCATGATGATTTTTGTATTTGGCCTTTTATAATCCTCACCGTGTTTGGTCATGCTTACAGGATCCAGGAACACTTCTTGTGTGGTACAACCTTATCGCCTCATCAGTTCTACTGGTCTATCGTCCGGTCCAAAGCTTAAAAGTGCGTCCGATCATTAAGCTCAACAGTACCAACTCTTTGGGGTTCCTTTCATCACTGTGAGGTGCAATTCGGTTCACTATCTCAGGTTCTCATCACTTGTCCTGCTAACAATATCAACATCCTGCACTGACATGTCATAGCTCACACACAAACTAACATAAAGTACAGAAAACAATACATAACAAAAAAAACGAAATAATAATGAAAATGAAAAGAAAATACTGAAAAACAATAAAAGGCTCCCCCCACACCTAAACGAAACATTGTCCGCAATGTTTTCGCACAAGCATGAGAGGCACATACCGGACCTACTGAGGAGGGGGTGGAAATTGCAACATCAGGCGTTGCATCATCTCGTGCATATCAGTGATCATTATTCCTTGACGGGTCTGCTCTTCTCCCTGCCGGGTTTGCTCAGTTCGCAGATGCCCAATTTCAGATTGGACCCATTCCCATTGATTCGGAGCCATAGAAGAGGGTCCTGAACCATAAGTATCAAAATGAGAGGGCTCCTGTGGAAACTGATGGTGAGTCGGGTCGTCGCCGTCTCCTTGATTACCTGCATCAAAATCAACATCTTGGTCGTCTCCTTCCGGAGCGACATTAGCGTAAAGCCAGTTAGCACGATTAAACGGGCTGGCTTTTGCCGGGTCAGGTAATTCAAACAAGAATCCACTTCTGCTTGTCAACCAATAGCCACCATCGGAAATAGTAATCATGGATTGATGAATAAGAGACTCCATATCAATCTTAGTTTTACCTGCAATAGGAGTGTCAGTGTCCAATAATTCTTTGTACCCAAAATGAACCGCAATTTGGGTGATAAGACCACCCACAGAAATTCCACCCGACGAGGCCCGACCTACCTTTCCCAGAAAATCAGCCACGAACGCGGCGGCATTAAGCACATCCTGATTAAGCATTGCATAGAGGAAAAAGAGTTCCCTCATGGTCGCAACGCCATGACTATCACCCCGGCCAAATACAGTGTATGCAAGGCCTTTCTGGGCATAGCGAATACATGGATTCTGAATCCATGAGGACTTAGCACTCGCGGCGACATACGCCTCCAATCCTGTGATATCGCCCCAAAATTGTTGTCCGGGGAATTCATCCGGAACAGCCCCTGGTCCATAGATGGGCAATTTGAGGATACCCCCTAATTCTTCTACTGTTAACTCATGGGTTTGGTTAAACAAGCGGAACTTAAGAGTACCAAAGAAATACTTAATAGCCCCGTTCCACTTTCTTTCTAAATGAAACTCTATGGTGCTTAGAAACTCAAGAGTGAGGCGTTCATAGGATGGTGCCTCCATATACATAAATTCCAGCATGCCCACAGAATGAAATAGCCTATCAATATCAGTTTTAATGCCAAGAGTATTCATGGTGTTTTCACAGATATACCTGGTGGGAATGAGCTTCCGTTTGACATGGTTCAAATATCTTTGGTGATGCTTAGGGTCTTCAAAGAGAATGTCATGCGGGTTGGATTGGCGGACCGGCCTTTTGCGAGTGCCTGCAGCCTCGGCGACTTGCTTACCCGTGTTGGTTCTTTTCTTTGGTGGCATTATGTGTACCTACAAAAAAACAAAAATTTGCAAAACGAAAAATTTAAGAATTAGGATAAAAAGCTACCGTAGGGTTGGAGAGGATGAGGAGTGGAACGATTTTTGTGAAGGTTGATAGGGGTTTAGAGTGGTGTAGAGGAAGAAGGTGGGAGCTTTATGGAAGGGTTGTAATGGAGGTTTAGGTTTTTTGGTGGAAGAGAGAGGTTGAAGAAGGAGGTTTATGAGAGAAAGAGAAAGAAAATAAATTGAAAATAGGGGTAAATGAGGGAAATTCGTTGCTGATTGGATGGAAAAGAGGTGGGATGGGTGGGGTCCATGGGCCCATATAAAAATTTTTGAAAAATTTTTCACGCACAGGCAACACGGCCCGTGTTGCGTAACACGGCCACCCGTGTTGCCTCACTGATTTTGATGATTTTTTTTTCTGAAAACAGCTTGCTCCCAGTGGACGCAACACGGCCACCCGTGTTGCTCCACTGTTTTCACCCTTTCTCTCTTCTTTTTTTTCATTTTTCGCCTGGGGCAACACGGCACGTGTTCCACAACACGGCCACCCGTGTTGCACCCCTGGTTCCACTTTTCCAACAAATTTCTTCTTCAGTTTTTTCTTGTTTTTCCTCCCCTTGTGACCACCACTAGGATCAGCTTTTCCTGAAACATTAAAAAGAAACAAAACACACATAAAATAACACAAAGAGAATACGTTAGAAATATCCGTGGGTTGCCTCCCACGAAGCGCTTCGTTTAACGTCGCTTGGCTCGACGATCGTTCATCTTATCCTGTAAGACGAACACTGTGAATCAGACCACTTTCTTGTCCTTGATAATACGGCTTCACACGCTGTCCATTCACTTTAAATGTATCCCCGTTGGTTTGATTTTTTAATTCTATTGCTCCATGAGGGAATACTTTGTGAATTAGGAATGGTCCTGACCATCGTGACTTTAACTTTCCAGGGAAAAGTTTCAACCTGGAATTAAACAGCAATACCAATTGACCCTCCCGCAGTTCCTTTTTCTGAATCCGCTGATCATGCCATCTTTTTGTTTGTTCCTTGTAGATTTTGGCATTCTCGTATGCTTGATTGCGGAATTCTTCCAGTTCGTGAAGTTGAGTTGTTCGAGCTTCACCGGCTTTCAGAAAATCACAGTTTAGGAATTTAGTGGCCCAAAACGCTTTGTGTTCGAGTTCAAGCGGTAGGTGGCATGCCTTTCCATACACCAATTGATACGGAGACATACCTATCGGGGTCTTGTACGCTGTTCTGTATGCCTAGAGAGCGTCATCTAACTTGGTCGACCAGTCTTTGCGAGAGGCACTAACAGTTTTTTCCAGAATTTGTTTGATTTGCCTGTTAGAAACCTCGACTTGCCCACTTGTTTGGGGATGATACGGGGTGGCGATCTTGTGTTTCACATTGTATTTTTTTAACAAATTCTCCATTAGTTTATTTAAGAAGTGAGTACCTTCATCACTAATTAGTGCCCTGGGTACTCCAAACCTAGAGAAGATGTTGTGCTTGAGAAAAGTCACCACCACTTTCGCATCATTGGTGGGTAAAGCTACAGCTTCCACCCACTTTGATACGTAGTCAACTGCTACCAAGATGTAATTCTTCCCGAAGGATGGGGGGAACGGTCCCATAAAATCAATCCCCCATAAGTCGAACAGTTCCACTTCCAACATAGCATTCTGAGGCATCTGATTTCGCTTTGAGATGTTACCTGTTCTTTGACATTTGTCACATTCTCGAACAACATGGTGAGCATCCTTAAATAAGGTCGGCCAGTATAATCCAGAATTCACTTTATGGTTTCACATCATACCAATAACATAGAAATAACATAAAAATAAAATGCAAAGAGAAGAGAGAAGAGCCTCCCCCAAACTTGAACTAAACATTGGCCTCAATGTTTCAGAACGAGCCTGAGAGAGGTGACTCATAGAGGGTAATTGGCTCTAATGATCACTTCAAAGCTTTCACCAGAGACGTCCTCTTTTATTTCCTGAAAATAAAATAAAAAAAAACAGAGAAATTAATTATTAAAACCGTGGGTTGCCTCCCACAAAGCGCTTCGTTTAACGTCGCATGGCTCGACGGTCCATTCCTCTTGTTAGGGTGGCATATATGACACAAAGAACACATCATCTTTTTTCTTTCTTTTGTTTGGTAGCAATCCCATGAACTTAAAGTATTGACGATGTTGCTGCCAAATCCTCTTTAGCTTTATTTTTTTGAACAAGGCATAAATGTCTTCCAGTACTTTGTCAATTTCTTGTCTTTCATCTGCCTTGTTGTAAAAATAGTTTTTGGGGATACTCTCTTGTTGGATGTCCACATCTTCACAAATTGTTAAATTTGTGGTTTTATCCAAAAATCGATCATCTTCAAGTTTCCTTATTTCTTCTTCCCCATATTTCTTTTTTACCTCAAATTCTTCTATTCTTACTGCATCCTCTTCATCTGATGTTAAGCATTTTTCTTCTGGTTCCACATATTCTTCTTCCAACTCTAACTTTCTCCAAATAAACATATCTGGATAATAGTTAGCTTCCTTACATTCATTCATAAGGATTCTTACCTCCCTCTTATATGCTTTAAAAATTTTAGTCGCCTCTTCCAAGGTTACTCCTGAATCAGGCGACCAACATGCAGGAGATACAGGTGGCAATGTATCAAAACAATACATAGCTACAAAACTCAGACAATTTGTTAGTAGCAAAGTATAGAAGAATTCATGAAGCAAAAATAATTTGAATCTTTTTTTTTTATATTTTTTTTTATAATAAAAACAAATTCAAATAAACAAAAACAAAAACAAAATTTTAGTTGACGAGCAACAAAATTTCAATTGAACTAAAATCAAAACTCTATATTTTAGCAGTCCCCGGCAACGGCGCCAAAAACTTGATCGGAAAAATAGCAAGTGTACTATTTTGCCTCTGTAGTAATAATAGGGAAATTCCCCGAATGTCGATCTCAAGGACTGCGTAGTAATATTGAGTTCAAATTGTAGTTTAATCAAACAAAAACTAATGATGGGGTTGTGTTTGCAAATTGTGACTAAACAATAATTAAAATAGCAGAAAAGTAAATTGACTTTTTGACAAATATGAGTATTATGCTAGGGGTATAGTGTGTGATTGTTCCTGTAATAACCTTGGATTTAGATCTCTTCAACAAGTTCATAACCTTTAATTACCAGCCCTTTAGGATATTTTCCCCTAATTCCTTAGCGGGAAAACCTTTGAACATTCATCCTAAATCCTAAGTCCTTAGAGAATTATGATGAAATCAAGCCTTTATATTATCAAGAGTTAACCGGTAACTATAGGGTATCCCTAGTCCTAGGTGATATCTACTATAGTCTAATCGTACAAAAACCTTAACAACCGCTGTCCAGCTGGTTGTTAACCGTAAATCAATCTTGTTGGTCCGACAAAGAAAGCATAAAAACCTTGTACAATTAAATTAAATAAGAAAACAAATCTATTGATGAACTCAGGAATTCAAAATCATTACAGAATCAAATCAGGGACACCCCGTAGCATTAGGGTTTAGTTACTCATATTGTTCAAAGAAAACAAAATATAAAATAGAGACATTACAAGAATTGAGATGAAAGTTGATCTTCAATCGCTTCCGTTCATGAAAACCTTCTTCTCTCCCAAACCCTTGTTTTCTCCAATCTTCAATCTTCTTCTCTTGGCCAAAAAGTCCCTAATTCATCTTCAAAACCCTCCTAAATAGTGCAGACTCACTTAGGTTGGTTGGAAGTACCCAAAATGTCCCTTGGCTCAACACTTAATTAAAAATCACAAAAATCAGCAAAATCAGCGTTTTAGCCAACACTGGCCGTGTCAGGCAACACGGGTGGCCGTGTTGGCCTCCTGAACTTAATTTTTCAAAATCACACTCAGCACTGCTAACACGGGTGGCCGTGTTAGGTAACACGGGCCGTGTTGGTCCTTAACTTCAGAATTTCGATTTGCTTTCTTCATGAAAGTTGTAGCCCTTTTCGTTAGCGAAATTTTGCCACCGGAACCGCGTCATTCCGAGTTACGAAGCTCCAGTTATGATCAAAATACTACACGCCTGTCACGATGAGAAACATGCTGAAAATTTCTAGATCTCACACTTGCTAACACGAGTCGTGTCAGCCCCGTGAATTTCATATCTTTTGCATTTTCTTGGCCACGCTTCATCCTAACACTGCTAGTTTCAGGTGACACGGGTGGTCGTGTCAGACCAAATGTCGCTTGATTTTTCACTTCCTTCGAAACTCCCCTTTTTGTACTTTTTCGCATTGATTTGTCTCGATTTATTCCTTTGAGCCTGCAAACAGTAAAATACACAACCAAAGCATAAAATGACGAATAAAGAAATAAAACACTCAATAACATAACTTAAACATACTTAAAAACAACGATAAATATATGTGTGAAAACCACTGATCACACATTTCATTTTAACTTAGAACCTTAACGCAGAAATCTTCAGAATTGTAATGAGACAAGTATGAAGTTCTGATGATGCAAAGAAGTTAATAATGAACATCTCATTGGTTATGCAACTCCATTCAAACATGCTTCCACAACATCAAAAGCATATCCAAATGATGTGATACTTAAATAAAGAAAAGAATATTAAGAAAGGGAAATTTTAATTGATAAATAACACAACTCAATCCCCCCTTTCTTGTGTTTTACTCCACCTTCAAAAAGTACTCCCAGAAGCTGTCAGTTTCTAGGAAAGAATCTAATCTCCTGTTATAGCAAGAAGCAAGCTACAATTGCACTTTCAACAGTTGAAGCAAAATATGTAGCTGCTTAAGGCTGTAGCACTCAGATGCTCTGGGTGAAAAGTCAATTAGAAGATTATCCCATCTATGAGCATAAGATTCCGATCTTTTGTGATAACACTTCTGCTATTTGTTTTTTAAAAAATCCTATTTTACACTCTAAAGCTAAGCATATAGAAATTAAATATCACTTCATTAGGGACTATATTCAGAAAGGGATACTTAGTTTTAACTTTGTTGATACAGACCATCAATGGGTTGATATCTTCACAAAACCTCTTTCTGAAGATATTCCGAAAAATATTAGTATGGAATTTTGTCCAGAATGAAATTATGTTAAATATCTGAAATGACTTTAGAACATTCTTTTGCCTGAAATGAACTTTTTAATTCATAAGTCTTCAGACGTTAGAAGTGAAATGATTTAGAAACATCTGACCTACTTGGTTTTGAAGTTCATTTTCTAATTTGGTTTAGTAGTTCACTACATCAAACACTTGTCACATTTGTAAACCCTAGAATTTGAACACGTGTTCAAATTTTGGAAAGGTCACGCGTACAAGCTATTGAGGCAAGAGTCATTGGTAACTGTTATCTTAAATCTATTACGTTTCCCCTAATATCATTAATCATGATACTTTATCCTTTGCATTTTTCCAATATTTTCTCATCATTTCTACAAAGCATGCAAATCTCTGTATTTATTGCATCTGGTTATACGTTCTAATTCCTCCTCTTTTCATCCCAATATATATTCGCATTCAGTGTCAACTCTTAGAACTTCCCTAAACCTAATCCTTGTTGTCTGTCTCTAAACTCTTCTCTCTCCCATGGCCTCCCAAACATCTCTTATTATCATCAAAGAGAAATTCCTTTGGGAATCACAAAGCAATGAACATTATATTGCTTGTTTTGATAAACAAAGATGGAGGAGATATATCGGCCTCCTTCTTGGTCCTATCTTCACCAATATGATGAAAGAGTTCTGGAATCATTCTTCAATCAGCAATGATAATTTAAGCATTACTTCGACCATTCATGGGATTCCTTTCACCATAACTGAAGCATCTATTGCTGCAACCACTGGCTGTCCCTCTGACCCAAATGCTGAATGCTTAACATTTTAGCAAGTCTTCCCGACGTGCTCTAAACAACCCATTTTTTCTTTCTCCTACAAAAAGGGTATTGTTCCGTATATCTCTCTCTCTCTCTCTTCAAATTGTTTCCTCGAGGAAACTTTCACAAGATCTTTTATTCTAGAGATTGTTTTCCCATCCACCTCCTTGAAAAAGGTCGTCCTATTAATTTTCCTGCCATCATCTTCAGCCATTTCGGGGAATCTCTCTTGGCCTTCAAATGTGGTCAGAACTTCTACATTCCGTATGATCGAGTCTTATTTGTTCTGTTCGAATCTGCCAGAGTAGTAAAAATTCTTCGCAATACAAACTTTCCAAACATCGATGAAGTTCTGTTTGCTGAGCCTTGTGAAGCTTTTTCCTTTACCTGTGAAAACTTTGATATTAATTATTAGAAGTTTCTGTTTGGTGTCTTTTATTGGTGCTTGTACTTCTGTTTCTTATCATTAATGAAATATTTCCTGGTTTCTACATTTTTTTCATGATTATTGTTAAAAAGGGAAAAACGTAAAATATTTGGATATCATAACCGATTACTTAAACTCACTACCTCAAACACTTTACTTAAAATATTTGGATATCATAAAATATTATGGAAAGCTGTGATTAAAGAACATAAATATCTGAATCAGGGAAGTACTTATTAGAAAGCCTTGACAATCATTTTTTTACGCTTTTTGATTTATGACAAAAAGGGGGAGAGAAAATGCGAATTTTTATCTGACTAATATAACAGCTATTGGGACTAAGTCTCAAACAATTCTAACAAGTAAGCAAAAAGGTTTCTTTCTTAAAGTATGCAGGTAAATCATATTCTGAAAGAAATTTTGATAGATCTTCTAAATTAGCAAACAAGTTAATCTTCTAAAGAAATACATTGAAGAGAAAAATACACTTAGGGAAGTTATTTCTAAATTTTTCTCTAACTATTTATTTCAGGGGGAGATTGTCCTTCTAGTATACAAAATTTCTGATCAGAACTTAAATGTTTTGTCATCAACAAAAAGGGGGAGATTGTTAGAACATAGTTTGGTTCTAATCATATCTTAAAGTTTTGATGATAACAATTAAATAAATTTTGTATAAAGTAAATGTGGTACTCTAATTCTATGTTTCTCATTTCAGAAGAAGTTCTAACTCAAGTACCCTCAGAATATGAACCTTATGCAAAGCTGAACAAACAAATAAAGAATAGTCACGCTGAAGATCAAGAAGTTCTAATGAAGCAACTTCTGAATGCACCAACCGTTGTAGACAAATTCAAATAGAAGTTAAATTCACAAAGCTAGACATAAGTTATGAAGAAAAAGGAAAAACAAAATGCAAAGTTCTGATACAAGAATAAAGTGTCGTTAGAGACATAATGATTAAAAGATGACATAATGATTAACAGACTTGATATTTTCAAACACGAACATGTTTGTGGTTCCCTAGAAAGTTGGATTTATATCCCCCGCAGTTGTAAATGCAATTTACATGGCGAAAAGTTATGGCCTTTTTATTTGAGCAGCTTGTGTGTCCCTAATTTCCTTCTTAAAAGAAGATGACAGTCTCTACGGAGCGAGAAACATGTTTCAGGAAAAGAAGTTTGGGAACAATAGAAGTTTCACAATGGATGATGAAGACAGTTTGTTGAAGAACCTAATTTTGCAAGTGATTGATTAGTCTCTTGGTGTAAGAAGACAATTCACTATAGAAGATTCACAATAGACGATGAAGACAGTCTGTTGAAGAACCTAAATGTTATGAATGTTCAGTCTCTCCAGCATCGACACAGTTCATATTGAAGTTATAATGAATGGTTAGTCTCTCCAGCATCGACAGAGTTCATATTGAAGTTATAATGAATGGTTAGTCTCTCCAGCGTCGAGACAGTTCATGGTGAAGTTATTATGAATGGTTTGTCTCTCCAGCGTCGGGACAGTTCATGTTGAAGTTATTATGAATGGTTAGTCTCTCCAGCGTCGGGACAGTTGATGTTGAAGTTATTATGAATGGTTTGTCTCTCCAGCGTCGAGATAGTTCATGTTGAAGTTATTATGAATGGTTAGTCTCTCCAGCGTCGAGACAGTTCATGTTAAAGTTAATTCTTTCCTTTGTGAATGGTGAGTCTCCCAAGTGTACGAGACAGTTCATTAGGGAAGGCCATTTGATTTCCTTCCCCAGCATGAGAATGCAGCCTATGGGGAATATTAAACCTTGTTCTGTAAAAATCCTAAGTTTACCAAAGTCTATTTCTCCCTAAACGTCAGGGACTATTCATTTCATATCCCCAGTAGATTTGCTGCCTTCCTCCCAGTTTATAGGAAGGATGTTGTTTGTTTGTTCCATATATAAATAAAAAATATGTTGCTTTCATATCATGCATGTGGGCTCTCAGGGGCCAAAATTGTGCTATCTTTTGTATTTAAGTCCCTCCTACGGTGCTGAGACAAAGATTCCATCTTCCCCTCACCAAGTATCAGGAACTTAAATAGGGGCAGCTGTTGTACCCCAATTTTTGACCACTGAGATCCCACCATATTTTAAATATTAGAATCATCATTATCATCATAATCATCATGCATTTATCATTTTCTAACAAAAATACAGAAAAATTGTTGTTTGTTGCTTGTGTCTCAAGACAGGAGACTAATCAGGAAGAGACTGGGCAAATTAGGGTTTTGAGGCCCGCAAAGGAATTCGACATCCTTATATGATTCAAAGAAATTTTTAATCAATATCAAGGTCCAAAGATGGTTCAAAGCAAGATCAATCACCTTAAAGTTCATCAGAAGCTCCAATTAGGGTTTTTGACCTAATTCCACTAGAGGGTTGACTTTTATTCAAGACATGGCTCCAAGACTCAAACTATGATTCAAGGGCATCCAAATCAGCATTATAGTCCATTCATGTCATTCATTTGAAGAGGAGATCTTGATTCATGTGAAAATCACAAAACTGCAGTTAATTTGGAAAAGTCAACTATGCCAGTCAACCTTTGACTTTTGAAGAAAATGGTCAACTATGGACTTTTAAGGTTCCAAATCATCAACATATGATTATTGAAGACATTTGATCAAAGAAAATCCAAAGAATTTATCAAGAATCAAGAGGTCAACAAAGAGACAAATTAGGGTTTTAAGTGAATTTTGACCTAATTTTGGGAACTTCAAATTTTGCCTACAAACTCAAAAATATCCAAACATCAAAGTTGTAGATCTTGACAAAACAAACAACTTATCACAATGCAACTTTTGGCTAAAAGTGATTATTTTGAGATATTTTGGATTAAGAAGGTTTATGTTCACCTAGTTTTTTCTTAACTTAATGGCTTTTTTTCTCCAAGATCCAAAAAGAGTTTGAGGAAACTTTCAACAAGTGAATTGAAGTATGTAGCAAGGGCTTTCCAAAGAGACCACTAGCATGAAAATCCAAGGCTTGATTAATGAGTTATGATTTTATGAAGGAGGCTCCATGAACACTTGAATTCAAGAATGAAGATGAAAAAGTTATGAACCAAAATCATTTCAAATGCAAATATTCCTTTCTTGCATCCCATATAACTTGTTCCAAGCACCATAATCATATTACTACACTTGCTTTTGAGCTATAATCCAAGTGTTTAAGCCATTATCCAAGTGATCATTCCATTAATGGCATAAAGATCACACTTCCATTTTGATAAAGAGGCTTTATGCACTAAGTCAACTTGTCTTGAGTCTCTCCCATGTCTCTTCTGCACCAAAAGCAAGTTAAACATCACAAGCAAGCCTTTACAACTCAGAATAAAGTCATGGAAGCATGCTTGAGCTTGTACCATACCGTTGGAAACACAATTTTCTCATTTCTTCACAAAGAAGCAAGATGGTACAAGATCACATGTGAGCTTCAAACTTCTGAATTTTTCCCTCCACAAACCCTAATCCTTGCCTATAAATAGAAGGCATTGGCCATTGCATGAAATACACCAGAATTCTCCAAGTCACTACCTCACTTGAAATTCTCATTTTCAAATCTTTGCATTTTCATAGTGATTTTGAGTTCCACAATTTCTGGGTGTCAATGAACGGTTTAGACAACTTCTAAACATCATTTAGAAGTTGTCTATACCTTCCCCATCCTCTCAAAGGTCCCCTAACCAAAAATCCCATTTTTACCTCCATTAAAGCTTCATTTAAGCTCATAACTTACCAAAATCAAAACCAAACACTTTCAAACCAAAGTAGCCTTTCCAATAGTTTCTATAAATCATATAGAAGCTATCCATAACCTCTAAACACTTACCAAAGGACCCAAACAGAAAATCATCATTCAAAATTCCATTAAAGTTTCACTTTGAACCAAAGTTTGGATTTTGAATTTGGCTCGTGCGTTTTCAGGCCTTTTGTGTTGGATACCTTCTAAACATCATTTAGAAGCTATCCAAACACATATTTTGGATCTGTAACACTTAGAATCGTAAGTTCCATCCATAAATTTTTCTTGTTGTAGGTGAAATCGTGTTTGAAGTTGCAGGAACTTGTAGAGCATTGTGAGCATTCCAAAAGCTTCATTGGAGTTCCCTGAAGGTTTCCAGATAGTTGCAGCATTCCCAGAATCCCTCTAAGAAAGAGCTCAACCTCCATTTTCAGAGGTAAAAAACTTGAACTCGAATTTACTCATTTGTGCATCAATTTGATTTTAACTTGTTCCATTTCTGATTAGAATCATGTAGGGAATAAAAGCCCTAAGGTTTTGGGGCTTGATTATGTGTTTACAAAATTCAATTTAAAAATGAATTTTAGGGTTCATAGTTAAATTCCATAAATTCATGAGTTTTAATATGAATTAATGTTTGATAATTATGTGGTTAGATTCATGTGACATTTCCGAGCATGTTAGGGTTTTACATTTTTGAAATTGATCAAGAATCAGAGAAGTTTGAATTGGTCACTATTATTGTTCTTGTTGTTGTTTCACGTTGCTAAAGGTTGAAGATGATGGTGGGAAATTTGGATTTCGGGCTTAGTTTATAATATAATGTGATGGAAGCGTGTTTTAAAAAGAATACATTGTTAGCTCACTTGGTCACCAGCGCGCTCTTAGTCCTCTCATGCCACAAGTCTGGGATTCGAATCCCCCGCGCCCCAGACCTTTCTATTTATTTTGCATTTTTTCTCATTTACAGCAAAACTTCACATATGTTGAAATGCTTGCCTCTCTTTGTCACCAAGCGCGGGCAGCCCTGTTGGTGTTATTTTGTGCATTGAGTGAGAGTGCGTGGGTTCAAGCCTTGGCTCCCACAAATCCTTCTTTTTATCACTTGTTTTTTTAGTTTTCTTCACAACTTCAAAAAATCATTAAAAATAGTAGATTAATCTTTTTTAACCCCTTCTTTTTTGTGTGATTTATTTACTTTGTGTATTCTCACATTATGTTAAAAATCCCAAAAAATATTTATTTCTATCTCATTTAAAAATTAAATCAAAAACAAGTCTTTTAATATTAAAAAAAAATCAACAAAAATACATTTCTTTTAAATATTTCTTTAAGGTGACTTTGTGTATTTTTGTAAATATTTGTTTATGGTTAGAATAGGATGTCTTTGACTTCTTTATGTACCCTTAGACCATTTCTCTTAAATAAATAGGTATTTAACAATTAAAATCAATTAGGTTTAGGTGTTTATGTTTAAACCCTAATTTGAAAACCCTAATTCAAAAACCCTAGGTTTAAATCACTAACCCAAAAATAAAAGAAACATGTTGATCCTTGTTTATCCATGATTTAATTAAGTTTGTTATCTTGTACATACTTGTTGATTTTAATCCTTGTTTTGTACTCAATTGTTATTTTAACCATTATCTTGTTAATTTCTTATAAGTTGTTTATCTAACGCCATGTTTATTCATCATATCAATCATTCATCATTCATACATGAGTACGAATCCAAGGGATTATATACATTCATCTCTTATTTATTGATTATCATACTCGCTTGTTTGCTCTTGTGTCACATGATATCACACACACCCTTTAGGTATCCATTGTTGATTGCTTAAGTTTGTTGCTTTTGTCCAAAAGGATGGGAATGATATTGACTAAAATTGTCAAGGTACACACACTCCCTTATCAAACTCTTTTATCTTGTGTGTAAAGTATTGTTAAAGCTTTTTACCTTGTCTTTTAATGGTTTAGTATTTTTAAAGCTTAACCAAACCCTTTTGTTTTAAACCTTGGTAATAAAGAATAGAATTATTCCTGGTGAAACTATTCTTAGTCCATTGACCTTAGTATTGTTAAAGCTTGGTCTTTTGTTTTTTAAACCTTGGTGTTAAGAGAAGACTTATCCCCGGTGAAACTTGCCCTAACTTATTGACCTTGTCTTTTAAAGCTTGGCCCCTTGTTATTAAAATTGTTAAGTATTTTAAAGCTTAACCTTTTAAACTCCTTAGGTATTTTAAAGCTTAATCCCCTTTTTAAAATTGTTAAGTATTTTAAAGCTTAACCCTCTTTCAAAAAACTTGCAAGTATTTTAAAGCTCACACCCAAAACGAATGGTTAATACATCTCTATTCCTTACCATTTCTCTAGTATGACAAAGCCAAATCCATTTTTTATTTTCCTTTTTAAGAGGAACTAAAAAAGCTTTGACTCCCCTATTGTTAACGGGTATGTCGGTCTAAGATGCGATGTCTTATCGAGCTCACTTTCAAAAAACTTTCTTTTCTCATCCCCACACTATTTTTAAACAAGTTTACATAGGATTTTCAAAAGGTATGTATAAACAAAGATAATAAAATTTTCAAAGGGGTTTCCATGGAGTACCATGGATATGAGGGGTGCCTAAAACCTTCCCCTTGTATAACAAAACTTACGTAGCCAGATCTCTGATAAATTTATTAGTTTTGATTTTAAAAACTTATGTGGGTTTTATTCGCTCTTTCACCCATTCCTTTCGGAAACAATAAAGTGCGGTGGCGACTCTGTTTAAAAATGAGCTAAGTTTTTCCCATTACTCTAGTCTTACCAATTTCACCGCTATAGGTAAGAACACATCATTAACTGAGTCTCATAACACCTGGAATGCATATATCACGTTCACCATATTCATACATGTTTTGATTTCTATAACTTGCATTTTAACGTCTTTCAAATTAAGCTAATCATATGTATGAGTTCTTGGTACCCTAAGGATAAGCTTTGAATCATTGGCATGGAGTTTTAACGCCCAGAATGCATGGTGCCATTGTTAGGGAAATAAAATGCAATGCTTTCGTTTTCATGTTTGCAGGTGCTTTTAAGCCAAACAAAGGGCATCATCGTGCTCAGAAGGAAGTTTCCAATCGAACCATGTCCCTAATTGCAATTTATTCATCGTTTTTTGAGTTTTGAAATTTGCAGGAATAACTACCAAAATATTGTGGATAAATCGTAGCTAATTTGCAGCTACGAGAAAAATCTGGAAGTTTGCAGGTGTTCGCTACGAATGAAATCGTAGAAAATTCTCAGGGCATAAACGTTGAAGACGGTGAGTATGTGGCACCAGAGTCGTTTCTAATTTCCCAGTCAAACGCCCCTTGGGACCCAATCCGACGGCTTTGACCTTGTTATCATTATCATACGTTTTTATATTTTTTTCTTTTTAGCCAGTGTCCCTCGCCTATTTTTCTTTTATTTCTTTCACTTTCTCCTTCTTATTTTAATTAATTTTTCAACATTTAATTAACAATTAACCATTAGGATTAGGTTTACCAAATATTTTTTTCGTAGGATTAGGTTTACCAAATATTAATTTTTTACCAAATGTTCCTTAGGATTAGGTTTACCAAATATTAAATTTTCAACATTTAATTAACAATTAACCATTAGGATTAGGGTTAGGTTAATACAATCATCCGTTTTTAATTAACAATTAGGATTAGGTTTACCAAATATTTTTTTCTTTCTAATTTCATTTAATTAAATTTTTAATCAATTTTAGTTATTTAGGATTAATCATCAAAAAATATAAAAATAATTAGATTTAGGATTTGATTAGATCTTTTATAGGTTCATATTTATAATCAAATTTTCAATTAGAGATTTAATTAGATTAGATTAGAGTTAATTGTACATAATTAAATATTTAGATTAATTCCATTGATTAATTAGATTTAGGTTAATTTTCATAATTAGATTAATTTTTCAATTAACATTAACCAAAAATCTTTTGAAAATATTTTTCCTTCCCATCCTCAACCTTTTCTTGGTTCCTTGATTTGTTCGCTATTTATTACTTCGCCTATTTTTAGAGTTTTATGTATCTGCTTATGGTTTGTAATAACTTAATTAGGGGTTTCCTTCCGCATTTTCAATTATGTAACTGCTTATGGTTTGTATAGCTTAACTAGGGTTTTACTTCCCGCATGCCCCAATTATGTAACTCTCCCAAGGCTATGTAATAACGTAGGATTTTACTTTCCGCAATTTACTTTCTGCACCTCATAATTGTTAGATGTATGTTAATAGGATTGTATGGCAAGACTAAAATCAATCGATAGCTAACCTAACTTCAAGATAAATAATAGAATAAACACACTTGCACTCAGACACCTTTAGGGTAACCTCTCTTGTTGCCTTACGATTACATGGTAAAGTCCCTCGAACGTGAGGATATCTTAGTAAAGACGCTTACGATTAATATCATCATAGTCCTTCAGATATAAAGATCATAGACCCTTCGAGTTCCCTACGATAAAATGATCTTGTTCCTCAATGACGCTACGATTAAAAATGATGATAGACCCTTCGAGTTATAACACCCCAAATCTACCCGGTAATTATAAGCAAAAATCAGAGTACATTAAAATTTTTAACATACAATGGGATGTCACATTTCAACTTAAAACTACAAACAACCCGTATCTCATTTAACATTGATACATAGCATTCGGAATCACAAATTTAATCAATTGAATCCAACTTCAACATATAATTTAGAATCAACTTAGAAACATATTTTATTCAACTGAAATAACTTTTTAACGACAAAGTACTTAACAAATTCCACTTAATACTTTTCTTCAACTAAAATAAATTTCAACTTAGAATACAACAACTTAAATAATAACAACTATCCCCCTGAGTGCTACATATCAGAGCCAAACCCTCTTGACTTATCATAGAGCAACATAAAGGCTTCATAAAAATACTTCGAACTTCCACAACTATTCTTGAGTACCTGCCTATTTCCTAGGGTAAGGGAAATATCAACAGAAGGGGTGAGATATCAAATACTATAAACAAGAGCATGATAATTAATACATTAGATCAAGGAATATATAATCACTACTTCATAACAACAATTATACAATAACTAAAGAAAACAACCTTAATCAACACAACTTGATAACAACGACAACTTATTAACAACAACAACAACAACGTAATAATAACAATGTAATAATAACAACGTAATAACAACATCAACTTAATAACAAAAACGTAATAACAACAACAAAACAACAATCAACAGACAATATAATAATCACCACAACTTCGAATGCGATTCAACTGTGCACATGGATGTGGTACCATTGGAGTAGAACTCCCAACTTAAAAATCCGCTAAGTCATCGAGGCATGAACAAGGCATAAGCCTTCAACTTATTTTTCCAATCCATGCCAACGTAGTGAGCATTAGCTCCAACTTAAAAATTGACAATCCAGGACAATTTAATAATGCTATGCTATGCATGCGACAACAACCACAACATCAACTTAATTAACACAACACAACAACGACAAAATGCAACAACGACAAACAACTAAATCAATATCGGTCAGAAGACCAACAACTGCAAAATTACTTAACAATGTTGGTCATAGGACCTGCAACTTAATCAATGCATCACAACAATTATTAACAACATCTTTGCTTCACAACAACATGTTCAATTAACAACATATTCAACATAAAAATAAAACAAGACGACATTGGTCATAAGACCTACAACTTAAATATGTCCGAAATTCGAAACAAAACAACTTATTCAACTATACCCGCAATTCAACATATTCAACATAATTTTCACAACACAAACGATTAACATTACTTACTAATATGCCCGACTGACCCCGACGAATTTCAATTAATTTCGGACAACTGAATTTTCACTTAGTTCGACTAAATCGGCTAATCCGGTAAAGTTCTAGTACTCTGTGTAGCAGTGAAATTGGTGAGACTAAATCCATGGGAAAGACTTAGCTAATTTGTTTTAAACAGAGTCGCCACCGCACTTTATTGTTTCCAAAAGGAATGGGAGAAAGAGCGAATAAAACCCACAGAAGTTTTTTAAAATCAAAACTAATAAACTTATCAGAGATTTGGGTAAGGGGATTGTTATACAATGGGAAGGTTTTAAGAACCCCTCATATCCATGGTACTCCATGGGATCCTCTTTGAAAATATTATTGTTTTTTTGTGTACATGTGTTTGAAAATCAGATGTGAAATTGTTTAAAAAGAGTGTGGGGATTGGAAACGAAGGTTTTGAAAGTGAGCTTAATAAGACATCACATCTTAGGCCTACATTTCCCTTTTATAGAAGAGGGAAGTCAGAGCTTTTGTAGTTCCCCTTAAAGGAAAATAAAAAGGGGGCCCAAAGTGGCCAAAATCTTTTTGGGTGTTAAGCTTTAACAATACTCAACAAGTTTTTAAAAAAGGGACCAAGCTTTAACAATACAAGGTCAATGGACTAACAGTAGTTTCACTGGGAATAAATCTTTGTTGAGCTTTAACAATACAAAACCAATAAAAAAGGGACCAAGCTTTAACAATACAAGGTCAATGGACTCAGAGTAGTTTCATAGGGAATAATTTTCCTCTCAGTTCCAAGGTTTCAAAATAAAAGGTTGGTTAATTTTTAAGAATACAAAACCAAATGAGGGTTTAAAATGGTTGAGATTTAACAATACAAAACCATTTTTTATTAAGTGAAAAGCTTTAACAATACTTTAACACAAAATAAAAGAGATTTGGAAAAGTGTTTGAGTACCTTGACAATTTTAGTCAATACCATTCACATTCCTTTGGATTTTCAACAAACAACTTAAGCAATCAATCAATGGATACCTCAAGTGTGTGTGTTTGTGTGTATGTGTGTGTGTGTGTGATTACATGTGTCACAAGAGACAAACAAGTAAGTATGATAATCATCAATGATAATGAACAAGCATGTTTATACCTTTGGATGGATTCATATAGTAATGAATGAGGGATGATGAATATGAAAGTCATGCATGTGGGTTAGATAAAAAAAATATATATACAAGTGATAATACAAATAAGTACAAAAGTACAAGGATAAAATAAACAAGTAAATGTACAAGGGATAATGATCAATAAGTCACATTTAACATGAATAAAGAAAGATCAAACTATTTTTGGAATTAGGATTTTAAAATTAGGGTTTTGAAATCACACCTAAACCTAATTAATTTTTAAATGATTAAATATCAAATTCTAAAAGAGAATTGGTCTAAGGGTACATGGAAAAGTCAAGGACACATTATCCTAACCCTAAACATATATTTACAAATATACACAAAGGCAAATTTGAAGAAAATATTCAAAAAAGGAAACAATTTTTGTTGATTTTTTAATACTTAAAAGACATATTTTTGATTATTTTTTAAATGAGATAAAAATAAATATTTTTGCATTTTTAATTTATAACATGAAAATATACAAATTAAGTAGGCAACAAAAAAAAATCAAGCCAAAATGATTAATTTTACTATTTTAAAATGATTTTCAAATTTGTAAAGAAAACAAAATAAATTAGTGATAAAAAAGAAAGTTTTATGGCAGCCAAGGCTTGAACCCACGCACCCTTGCTTACTACTCAAACAATTAACCAACAGACCAGCGCGCGTGTGTGTTACGGTGAAATTGGTGAGACTTAAACCATGGGAAAGACTTAGCTCATTTATTTTAAACAGAGTCGCCACCGCCCTTTATTGTTTCCAAAAAGGAATGGGCGAAAGAGCGAATAAAACCCACAGAAGTTTTTAAAATAAAAAAATAATAAACTTATTAGATATTTGACAAAGGGGTTTGTTATACAATGAGAAGGTTTTAAGCACCCCTCATATCCATGGTACTCCATGGGAACCTCTTTGAAAATATTATTGTTTTTTTGTGTACATGTGTTTGAAAATATGATGTGAAATTGTTTAATCAGAGTGTGGGGATAGGAAAAGAAGGTTTTGAAAGTGAGCTTAATAAGACATCACATCTTAGGCCTACATTTCCCTTTTATAGAAGAGGGAAGTCAGAGCTTTTGTAGTTCCCCTTAAAAGGAAAATAAAAAGGGGGCCCAAAGTGGCCAAAATCTTTTTGGGTGTTAAGCTTTAACAATACTCAACAAGTTTTTAAAAAAGGGACCAAGCTTTAACAATACAAGGTCTATGGACTAACAATAGTTTCAATGGGAATAATTCTTGGTTGCGCTTTAACAATACAAAACTAATAAAAAAGGGACCAAGCTTTAACAATACAAGGTCAATGGACTCAGAGTAGTTTCATAGGGAATAATTCTCCTCTTAGTTCCAAGGTTTCAAAATAAAAGGTTGGTTAATTTTTAAGAATACAAAACCAAATGAGGGTTTAAAATGGTTGAGATTTAACAATACAAAACCATTTTTTATTAAGTGAAAAACTTTAACAATACTTTAACACAAAATAAAAGAGATTTGGAAAAGTGTTTGAGTACCTTGACAATTTTAGTCAATACCATTCACATTCCTTTGGATTTTCAACAAACAACTTAAGCAATCAATCAATGGATACCTCAAGTGTGTGTGTTTGTGTGTATGTGTGTGTGTGTGTGTGATTACATGTGTCACAAGAGACAAACAAGTAAGTATGATAATCATCAATGATAATGAAGAAGCATGTTTATACCTTTAGATGGATTCATATAGTAATGAATGATGGATGATGAATATGAAAGTCATGCATGTGGGTTAGATAAAAAAATATATATACAAGTGATAATACAAATAAGTACAAAAGTACAAGGATAAAATAAACAAGTAAATGTACAAGGGATAATGATCAATAAGTCACATTTAACATGAATAAAGAAAGATCAAACTATTTTTGGAATTAGGATTTTAAAATTAGGGTTTTGAAATCACACCTAAACCTAATTAATTTTTAAATGATTAAATATCAAATTCTAAAAGAGAATTGGTCTAAGGGTACATGGAAAAGTCAAGGACACATTATCCTACCCTAAACATATATTTACAAATATACACAAAGGCAAATTTGAAGAAAATATTCAAAAAAGGAAACAATTTTTGTTGATTTTTTAATACTTAAAAGACATATTTTTGATTATTTTTTAAATGAGATAAAAATAAATATTTTTGGATTTTTAATTTATAACATGAAAATATACAAATTAAGTAGGCAACAAAAAAAATCAAGCCAAAATGATTAATTTTACTATTTTAAAATGATTTTCAAATTTGTAAAGAAAACAAAATAAATTAGTGATAAAAAAGAAAGTTTTATGGCTGCCAAGGCTTGAACCCACGCACCCTTGCTTACTACTCAAACAATTAACCAACAGACCAGCGCGCGTGTGTGTTACGGTGAAATTGGTGAGACTTAAACCATGGGAAAGACTTAGCTCATTTGTTTTAAACAGAGTCGCCACCGCCCTTTATTGTTTCCAAAAAGGAATGGGAGAAAGAGCGAATAAAACCCACAAAAGTTTTTAAAATAAAAAAATAATAAACTTATTAGATATTTGACAAAGGGGTTTGTTATACAATGAGAAGGTTTTAAGCACCCCTCATATCCATGGTACTCCATGGGAACCTCTTTGAAAATATTATTGTTTTTTTGTGTACATGTGTTTGAAAATCAGATGTAAAATTGTTTAATCAGAGTGTGGGGATAGGAAAAGAAGGTTTAGAAAGTGAGCTTAATAAGACATCACATCTTAGGCCTACATTTCCCTTTTATAGAAGAGGAAAGTCAGAGCTTTTGTAGTTCCCCTTAAAAGGAAAATAAAAAGGGGGCCCAAAGTGGCCAAAATCTTTTTGGGTGTTAAGCTTTAACAATACTCAACAAGTTTTTTAAAAAGGGACCAAGCTTTAACAATACAAGGTCAATGGACTAACAGTAGTTTCAATGGGAATAATTCTTGGTTGCGCTTTAACAATACAAAACTAATAAAAAAGGGACCAAGCTTTACCAATACAAGGTCAATGGAATCAGAGTAGTTTCATAGGGAATAATTCTCCTCTTAGTTCCAAGGTTTCAAAATAAAAGGTTGGTTAATTTTTAAGAATACAAAACCAAATGAGGGTTTAAAATGGTTGAGATTTAACAATACAAAACCATTTTTTATTAAGTGAAAAGCTTTAACAATACTTTAACACAAAATAAAAGAGATTTGGAAAAGTGTTTGAGTACCTTGACAATTTTAGTCAATACCATTCACATTCCTTTGGATTTTCAACAAACAACTTAAGCAATCAATCAATGGATACCTCAAGTGTGTGTGTTTGTGTGTATGTGTGTGTGTGTGTGTGTGATTACATGTGTCACAAGAGACAAACAAGTAAGTATGATAATCATCAATGATAATGAACAAGCATGTTTATACCTTTAGATGGATTCATATAGTAATGAATGATGGATGATGAATATGAAAGTCATGCATGTGGGTTAGATAAAAAAATATATATACAAGTGATAATACAAATAAGTACAAAAGTACAAGGATAAAATAAACAAGTAAATGTACAAGGGATAATGATCAATAAGTCACATTTAACATGAATAAAGAAAGATCAAACTATTTTTGGAATTAGGATTTTAAAATTAGGGTTTTGAAATCACACCTAAACCTAATTAATTTTTAAATGATTAAATATCAAATTCTAAAAGAGAATTGGTCTAAGGGTACATGGAAAAGTCAAGGACACATTATCCTACCCTAAACATATATTTACAAATATACACAAAGGCAAATTTGAAGAAAATATTCAAAAAAGGAAACAATTTTTGTTGATTTTTTAATACTTAAAAGACATATTTTTGATTATTTTTTAAATGAGATAAAAATAAATATTTTTGGATTTTTAATTTATAACATGAAAATATACAAATTAAGTAGGCAACAAAAAAAATCAAGCCAAAATGATTAATTTTACTATTTTAAAATGATTTTCAAATTTGTAAAGAAAACAAAATAAATTAGTGATAAAAAATAAAGTTTTATGGCTGCCAAGGCTTGAACCCACGCACCCTTGCTTACTACTCAAACAATTAACCAACAGACCAGCGCGCGTATGTGTTACGGTGAAATTGGTGAGACTTAAACCATGGGAAAGACTTAGCTCATTTGTTTTAAACAGAGTCGGCACCGCCCTTTATTGTTTCCAAAAAGGAATGGGAGAAAGAGCGAATAAAACCCACAAAAGTTTTTAAAATAAAAAAATAATAAACTTATTAGATATTTGACAAAGGGGTTTGTTATACAATGAGAAGGTTTTAAGCACCCCTCATATCCATGGTACTCCATGGGAACCTCTTTGAAAATATTATTGTTTTTTTGTGTACATGTGTTTGAAAATCAGATGTAAAATTGTTTAATCAGAGTGTGGGGATAGGAAAAGAAGGTTTTGAAAGTGAGCTTAATAAGACATCACATCTTAGGCCTACATTTCCCTTTTATAGAAGAGGGAAGTCAGAGCTTTTGTAGTTCCCCTTAAAAGGAAAATAAAAAGGGGGCCCAAAGTGGCCAAAATCTTTTTGGGTGTTAAGCTTTAACAATACTCAACAAGTTTTTTAAAAAGGGACCAAGCTTTAACAATACAAGGTCAATGGACTAACAGTAGTTTCAATGGGAATAATTCTTGGTTGCGCTTTAACAATACAAAACTAATAAAAAAGGGACCAAGCTTTAACAATACAAGGTCAATGGAATCAGAGTAGTTTCATAGGGAATAATTCTCCTCTTAGTTCCAAGGTTTCAAAATAAAAGGTTGGTTAATTTTTAAGAATACAAAACCAAATGAGGGTTTAAAATGGTTGAGATTTAACAATACAAAACCATTTTTTATTAAGTGAAAAGCTTTAACAATACTTTAACACAAAATAAAAGAGATTTGGAAAAGTGTTTGAGTACCTTGACAATTTTAGTCAATACCATTCACATTCCTTTGGATTTTCAACAAACAACTTAAGCAATCAATCAATGGATACCTCAAGTGTGTGTTTGTGTGTATGTGTGTGTGTGTGTGTGATTACATGTGTCACAAGAGACAAACAAGTAAGTATGATAATCATCAATGATAATGAACAAGCATGTTTATACCTTTAGATGGATTCATATAGTAATGAATGATGGATGATGAATATGAAAGTCATGCATGTGGGTTAGATAAAAAAATATATATACAAGTGATAATACAAATAAGTACAAAAGTACAAGGATAAAATAAACAAGTAAATGTACAAGGGATAATGATCAATAAGTCACATTTAACATGAATAAAGAAAGATCAAACTATTTTTGGAATTAGGATTTTAAAATTAGGGTTTTGAAATCACACCTAAACCTAATTAATTTTTAAATGATTAAATATCAAATTCTAAAAGAGAATTGGTCTAAGGGTACATGGAAAAGTCAAGGACACATTATCCTACCCTAAACATATATTTACAAATATACACAAAGGCAAATTTGAAGAAAATATTCAAAAAAGGAAACAATTTTTGTTGATTTTTTAATACTTAAAAGACATATTTTTGATTATTTTTTAAATGAGATAAAAATAAATATTTTTGGATTTTTAATTTATAACATGAAAATATACAAATTAAGTAGGCAACAAAAAAAATCAAGCCAAAATGATTAATTTTACTATTTTAAAATGATTTTCAAATTTGTAAAGAAAACAAAATAAATTAGTGATAAAAAAGAAAGTTTTATGGCTGCCAAGGCTTGAACCCACGCACCCTTGCTTACTACTCAAACAATTAACCAACAGACCAGCGCGCGTGTGTGTTACGGTGAAATTGGTGAGACTTAAACCATGGGAAAGACTTAGCTCATTTGTTTTAAACAGAGTCGCCACCGCCCTTTATTGTTTCCAAAAAGGAATGGGAGAAAGAGCGAATAAAACCCACAAAAGTTTTTAAAATAAAAAAATAATAAACTTATTAGATATTTGACAAAGGGGTTTGTTATACAATGAGAAGGTTTTAAGCACCCCTCATATCCATGGTACTCCATGGGAACCTCTTTGAAAATATTATTGTTTTTTTGTGTACATGTGTTTGAAAATCAGATGTAAAATTGTTTAATCAGAGTGTGGGGATAGGAAAAGAAGGTTTTGAAAGTGAGCTTAATAAGACATCACATCTTAGGCCTACATTTCCCTTTTATAGAAGAGGGAAGTCAGAGCTTTTGTAGTTCCCCTTAAAAGGAAAATAAAAAGGGGGCCCAAAGTGGCCAAAATCTTTTTGGGTGTTAAGCTTTAACAATACTCAACAAGTTTTTTAAAAAGGGACCAAGCTTTAACAATACAAGGTCAATGGACTAACAGTAGTTTCAATGGGAATAATTCTTGGTTGCGCTTTAACAATACAAAACAAATAAAAAAGGGACCAAGCTTTAACAATACAAGGTCAATGGAATCAGAGTAGTTTCATAGGGAATAATTCTCCTCTTAGTTCCAAGGTTTCAAAATAAAAGGTAGGTTAATTTTTAAGAATACAAAACCAAATGAGGGTTTAAAATGGTTGAGATTTAACAATACAAAACCATTTTTTATTAAGTGAAAAGCTTTAACAATACTTTAACACAAAATAAAAGAGATTTGGAAAAGTGTTTGAGTACCTTGAAAATTTAAGTCAATACCATTCACATTCCTTTGGATTTTCAACAAACAACTTAAGCAATCAATCAATGGATACCTCAAGTGTGTGTGTTTGTGTGTATGTGTGTGTGTGTGTGTGATTACATGTGTCACAAGAGACAAACAAGTAAGTATGATAATCATCAATGATAATGAACAAGCATGTTTATACCTTTAGATGGATTCATATAGTAATGAATGATGGATGATGAATATGAAAGTCATGCATGTGGGTTAGATAAAAAAAAATATATACAAGTGATAATACAAATAAGTACAAAAGTACAAGGATAAAATAAATAAGTAAATGTACAAGGGATAATGATCAATAAGTCACATTTAACATGAATAAAGAAAGATCAAACTATTTTTGGAATTAGGATTTTAAAATTAGGGTTTTGAAATCACACCTAAACCTAATTAATTTTTAAATGATTAAATATCAAATTCTAAAAGAGAATTGGTCTAAGGGTACATGGAAAAGTCAAGGACACATTATCCTACCCTAAACATATATTTACAAATATACACAAAGGCAAATTTGAAGAAAATATTTAAAAAAGGAAACAATTTTTGTTGATTTTTTAATACTTAAAAGACATATTTTTGATTATTTTTTAAACGAGATAAAAATAAATATTTTTGGATTTTTAATTTATAACATGAAAATATACAAATTAAGTAGGCAACAAAAAAAATCAAGCCAAAATGATTAATTTTACTATTTTAAAATGATTTTCAAATTTGTAAAGAAAACAAAATAAATTAGTGATAAAAAAGAAAGTTTTATGGCTGCCAAGGCTTGAACCCACGCACCCTTGCTTACTACTCAAACAATTAACCAACAGACCAGCGCGCGTGTGTGTTACGGTGAAATTGGTGAGACTTAAACCATGGGAAAGACTTAGCTCATTTGTTTTAAACAGAGTCGCCACCGCCCTTTATTGTTTCCAAAAAGGAATGGGAGAAAGAGCGAATAAAACCCACAAAAGTTTTTAAAATAAAAAAATACTAAACTTATTAGATATTTGACAAAGGGGTTTGTTATACAATGAGAAGGTTTTAAGCACCCCTCATATCCATGGTACTCCATGGGAACCTCTTTGAAAATATTATTGTTTTTTTGTGTACATGTGTTTGAAAATCAGATGTAAAATTGTTTAATCAGAGTGTGGGGATAGGAAAAGAAGGTTTTGAAAGTGAGCTTAATAAGACATCACATCTTAGGCCTACATTTCCCTTTTATAGAAGAGGGAAGTCAGAGCTTTTGTAGTTCCCCTTAAAAGGAAAATAAAAAGGGGGCCCAAAGTGGCCAAAATCTTTTTGGGTGTTAAGCTTTAACAATACTCAACAAGTTTTTTAAAAAGGGACCAAGCTTTCACAATACAAGGTCAATGGACTAACAGTAGTTTCAATGGGAATAATTCTTGGTTGCGCTTTAACAATACAAAACAAATAAAAAAGGGACCAAGCTTTAACAATACAAGGTCAATGGACTCAGAGTAGTTTCATAGGGAATAATTCTCCTCTTAGTTCCAAGGTTTCAAAATAAAAGGTTGGTTAATTTTTAAGAATACAAAACCAAATGAGGGTTTAAAATGGTTGAGATTTAACAATACAAAACCATTTTTTATTAAGTGAAAAGCTTTAACAATACTTTAACACAAAATAAAAGAGATTTGGAAAAGTGTTTGAGTACCTTGACAATTTTAGTCAATACCATTCACATTCCTTTGGATTTTCAACAAACAACTTAAGCAATCAATCAATGGATACCTCAAGTGTGTGTTTATGTGTATGTGTGTGTGTGTGTGATTACATGTGTCACAAGAGACAAACAAGTAAGTATGATAATCATCAATGATAATGAACAAGCATGTTTATACCTTTAGATGGATTCATATAGTAATGAATGATGGATGATGAATATGAAAGTCATGCATGTGGGTTAGATAAAAAAAAATATATACAAGTGATAATACAAATAAGTACAAAAGTACAAGGATAAAATAAACAAGTAAATGTACAAGGGATAATGATCAATAAGTCACATTTAACATGAATAAAGAAAGATCAAACTATTTTTGGAATTAGGATTTTAAAATTAGGGTTTTGAAATCACACCTAAACCTAATTAATTTTTAAATGATTAAATATCAAATTCTAAAAGAGAATTGGTCTAAGGGTACATGGAAAAGTCAAGGACACATTATCCTACCCTAAACATATATTTACAAATATACACAAAGGCAAATTTGAAGAAAATATTCAAAAAAGGAAACAATTTTTGTTGATTTTTTAATACTTAAAAGACATATTTTTGATTATTTTTTAAATGAGATAAAAATAAATATTTTTGGATTTTTAATTTATAACATGAAAATATACAAATTAAGTAGGCAACAAAAAAAATCAAGCCAAAATGATTAATTTTACTATTTTAAAATGATTTTCAAATTTGTAAAGAAAACAAAATAAATTAGTGATAAAAAAGAAAGTTTTATGGCTGCCAAGGCTTGAACCCACGCACCCTTGCTTACTACTCTAACAATTAACCAACAGACCAGCGCGCGTGTGTGTTACGGTGAAATTGGTGAGACTTAAACCATGGGAAAGACTTAGCTCATTTGTTTTAAACAGAGTCGGCACCGCCCTTTATTGTTTCCAAAAAGGAATGGGAGAAAGAGCGAATAAAACCCACAAAAGTTTTTAAAATAAAAAAATAATAAACTTATTAGATATTTGACAAAGGGGTTTGTTATACAATGAGAAGGTTTTAAGCACCCCTCATATCCATGGTACTCCATGGGAACCTCTTTGAAAATATTATTGTTTTTTTGTGTACATGTGTTTGAAAATCAGATGTAAAATTGTTTAATCAGAGTGTGGGGATAGGAAAAGAAGGTTTTGAAAGTGAGCTTAATAAGACATCACATCTTAGGCCTACATTTCCCTTTTATAGAAGAGGGAAGTCAGAGCTTTTGTAGTTCCCCTTAAAAGGAAAATAAAAAGGGGGCCCAAAGTGGCCAAAATCTTTTTGGGTGTTAAGCTTTAACAATACTCAACAAGTTTTTTAAAAAGGGACCAAGCTTTAACAATACAAGGTCAATGGACTAACAGTAGTTTCAATGGGAATAATTCTTGGTTGCGCTTTAACAATACAAAACTAATAAAAAAAGGGACCAAGCTTTAACAATACAAGGTCAATGGACTCAGAGTAGTTTCATAGGGAATAATTCTCCTCTTAGTTCCAAGGTTTCAAAATAAAAGGTTGGTTAATTTTTAAGAATACAAAACCAAATGAGGGTTTAAAATGGTTGAGATTTAACAATACAAAACCATTTTTTATTAAGTGAAAAGCTTTAACAATACTTTAACACAAAATAAAAGAGATTTGGAAAAGTGTTTGAGTACCTTTGTTAGAACAAGATTTGTTCTTATCAATTATCTTAGTTTTGATGATAACAATAATATGAATTTTGCTTAAGATAATATGGTACTCTAATCCAATGCAATTTCCCTTTCAGGAAATATATAAAGAGTACGCATAATTCAGCGCTCAGAAGATGTGTCTCGAATGGTTCAGCATGCAACATCAGAACATGGTCTGGCAAGACATCAGAAGATGGTCGAAGCAGAATCAGAACATGGGTCTATGGAAGCATCAGAAGAACATGAGATCAGAAGCACTGAAAATCAGAAGATGGTATCACGCTCAGAAGCACTTCAAGGTCAGAAGATCAGAAGATGCTTTGCACCAAGCTGTTTGACTCTGATGATATTCAAACGTCGTATTCACAAACATCAGATCAGAAGGAAGTACACGTGGCAGACTACGCTGACTGACAAAAGGAACGTTAAAGCTACTAAAGGCTACGTCAGTAGACACAGCGTGAACAAGGCTCGAGGTAGTTGACAAAAGCGTATAACATTAAATGCAAAGCTGTACGGAACACGCAAAGCATTAAATGCATTCAACGGTCATCTTCTCAACGCCTATAAATATGAAGTTCTGATGAGAAGCAAGGTTAACGATTTCGCACCAATACAATTCAAATTAACTTGCTGAAACTCTGTTCAATCAAAAGCTCAGAATCTTCATCTTCATCAAAGCTCACTACATTGCTGTTGTAATATCTTAGTGAGATTAAGCTTAAACTGTAAGAGAAATATCACAGTTGTGATTATCGCTTTTAAGAAGCATTTGTAAACTCTTGAATAGATTACATTAAGTTGTAAGGAACTAGAGTGATCAGTTGATCAGTATACTCTAGGAAGTCTTAGCAGTTGGCTGAGCAGGAAGTCTTGGCAGTTGGCTGAGCAGAAAGTCTTAGGAGTGAACTAAGCCTAGAGTGATCGTGTTGATCAGTAGACTCTAGAAAAAGTCTTAGGAGTGAACTAAGCAGTTGTTCCTGGAGTGATCAGGTTGTGATCAGAAGACTCTGGAAGACTTAGTTGCGGCTAAGTGGAAAACCATTGTAATCCGTGCGATTAGTGGATTAAATCCTCAGTTGAGGTAAATCATCTCTGCGGGGGTGGACTGGAGTAGCTTCGTTAACAGCGAACCAGGATAAAAATATTTGTGCATTTATTTTTATCGTCCAAGATTTAAAGTCACACTTATTCAATCCCCCCCTTTCTAAGTGTTTTTCTATCCTTCAATTGGTATCAGAGCCTGGTTCTAAGGTGCAAGCACTTAACCGTGTTTAGAAAAGATTCAGGAAGAGAAAAACGCTTCATTTAAAAGATGGTTGATGAAAGTGAAAGGACTATACCTACACCTGCATCTACATCTGGCTCTGCTGAGCAATACAACGGTAACAATGGTTATACTAGACCGCCGGTATTTGATGGTGAAAACTTTGAATACTGGAAAGATAAACTGGAAAGTTACTTTCTGGGTCTAGATGGTGATCTATGGGATCTTCTGATGGATGGTTACAAACATCCTGTAAATGCCAGAGGCGTAAAGCTGTCAAGGCAAGAAATGAATGATGATCAAAAAAAGCTTTTCAGGAATCATCATAAATGTAGAACTGTTTTGCTGAATGCTATCTCTCATGCTGAGTATGAGAAGATATCTAACAGGGAAACGGCCTATGACATATATGAGTCCTTGAAAATGACTCATGAAGGAAATGCTCAAGTCAAGGAGACAAAAGCTCTTGCCTTAATCCAGAAGTATGAAGCCTTCAAGATGGAGGATGATGAAGACATTGAAAAGATGTTTTCGAGATTTCAAACTCTTACTGCTGGATTGAGAGTTCTTGACAAAGGATACACCAAGGCTGATCATGTGAAGAAAATCATCAGAAGCTTACCCAGAAGATGGGGTCCTATGGTGACTGCATTCAAGATTGCAAAGAATCTGAATGAAGTTTCTCTGGAAGAGCTTATCAGCGCCTTGAGAAGTCATGAAATAGAGCTGGACGCAAATGAGCCTCAAAAGAAAGGTAAGTCTATTGCATTAAAATCAAATATCAAGAAATGCACTAACGCTTTTCAGGCCAGAGAAGAAGATCCTGAAGAATCAGAATCTGAAGAAGAAGATGAACTGTCCATGATTTCCAGAAGGCTAAATCAACTCTGGAAGACCAAGCAAAGGAAGTTCAGAGGCTTCAGAAGTTCAAGAAAATTTGAACGTGGAGAATCTTCTGATGAAAGAAGATTTGACAAGAAGAAGGTCATGTGCTATGAATGCAATGAGCCTGGACACTACAAGAATGAATGTCCAAATCTTCAAAAGGAAAGTCCCAAGAAAAAGTTTCATAAGAAGAAAGGTCTTATGGCAACCTGGGATGAGTCAGAAGATGATTCAGAAGATGAGCAGGCCAACTGTGCGCTGATGGCGACAGAAGATGACGGATCAGAATCTACATCAGAATCAGATTCTGAAGAGGTATTTTCTGAACTTACTAGAGATGAGTTAGTTTCCGGTCTAACTGAACTTCTGGAACTCAAGTCTCAGATTAGTCTCAAATACAAAAAGCTGAAAAAGCAATTTGAATTTGAAACAAAGAAGCTTGAGTTGGAGAATTCTGAATTAAAAGAAAAACTTTTAAAATTATCCAATAATGTTGGATCTCCTTCTGATTCAGAAAAATCCACTCCTAGTCTGAACCATATTCTGAAAGAATATGATTTAAGTTTCAGAAAGTTCTTATCTAGAAGTATTGGCAGAAGTCAGCTAGCTTCTATGATATATGCTGTGTCTGGAAACAAAAGAGTTGGCATTGGTTATGAGGGTGAAACCCCATACAAACTTGAACCTGTTGATGAAATGAAAATTACATACAAACCATTGTATGATCAGTTCAAGTATGGCCACTCTCATGATATTAGGCACACCTCACATGCACAAAGTTTTCACATAACACACACTAAGAAGCATGTGACACAACCTAGGAAATATCATGAAACTCACATTAAGAATTATCATGCTGTTCCTATTATTGATTATAATGTCAAACCCAAGTTCAATCAGAACTTGAGAAAATCTAACAAGAAAGGACCCAAGAAGATGTGGGTACCAAAGAAAAAGATTATTTCTTTTGCAGATTCTCTTGATAACAAAGAAGACAACATTCAACATGACTTGACACCTGGATTCAAGTTGGTCTCAACACTTGAAGGGAAGAAAGATTGTCTTTCAAGTTCTGGTTCTTAAATCTGTTGAAGAAACTTTGTTTGTAGGAATTCAGAAAAGAAAGTTTATTAGTCTTGGAACCATCTGTTTTGTTTGTCTCTAAAGCTTTGGTGTTTCATTCTTGATTATTCTGATTGCTCTAAATGCTACAGAATATACAACATTGAAACATTGATTGTGGACAAATCAATAAACATCTGTTTTGATGATAAACTTATTTCTGATGAAACAAAGAGCTTAAGAATTTCTGCAGATACAGTTTTGTCTTATCAGAAGCTGCAGAACAAAGAAGTAAACCTCCAGAAGCTGTGTATATCAGAAGTAATGGATCAGAAGATCATTCAGTCTTATATCAGCACACTTCAGAAGGAGTATTTCCAGAAGAGAAACTTGATCAACTCAGAAGCAGTGATCAGAATCTGAAGGCGTAAAGTCTATTCTTAATACAGCTGTCATCTATTATCTGATGATGAACACGTATCTGTACGGTTAGTACAAAGCGTGCAGTTGAAAAGACGCCGACCTAGGTAACTGTATTAAATCATTTCATTTACTGTGTCCTCTCTCTCCTAATGTCAATTCTCATTAAATGCATATTGATTTCTTTTTAAATCTTTTAAATAACCCGCTTCATCTTCATTCCCATTTTTTCTCTCTTTCTCTCTCTGTTGTGCATTCACCTTGTTGCATCTTTCTTAAAACCCTAGTTCTTGATTTGATCACAAAGCATTATCATAATGAATCCATCCTCTCGTTCATCAATCTCTAAAGATAGTATCACTTCCACACAGAACCGTTTAAGCAAAAATGATGCTCCGTTGAAAACATGCTTAATACCCACGAAAGAACTGGAAGTTCTATGTGAATCGGCTGTGGACATCAACAACCTTAAAGCAAATGGTTTTCAGTGTGATGCTAGAATCCTTGAGCAAGGATGGTCTAAATATCTTGATAGATTGGTTGGTCCAATCTATCCTGAACTTGTAAAGGAGTTTTGGGTACATGCAACAGTTACCCCAACTGCCATCATTTCATTCGTGCTAGGGCATGAAGTGACTATCACTGAGAAACTCATCAGAAAGCTGTACAATCTTAATGATGAAGAAGGTTGGTCTGAGTTTCAACCCCATACAGTTGACTGGACTTTAGTTGAAAAACAAATCTCTACGGTTGTTGGAACTGATTCTCATTTTACGGGCAACTTAAAGCCTTTTTATAAAGTATGGGCTGAGATTATTCTGGGTTCTCTTCACCATAGAAAAAAGATGCGCTGCTCCTCCTACATCAGTCCGACTCACAAGTATACTCTTTTCTGCATTGGCAAAAAGATAGAGATCAACATCTCCCATATTCTATTTGAGAATCTGAAAACCTCTATCTTTGAGTCAAGAGAAGATGAAAGGGCGAAGTATCCTCATATTCCAAGAACAACCATTCCTTTCGGAAGGATGATTTCAGACATTCTGATTGAAAGCAAAGTGGTGGACTCCATCAGAAATCGTAATGCCTCGCATTTTCTTGGAGTAACTCAAGGTCCCATCTTCAATGGTGTTGATCTGTTCGGACTGGAAGTCATTAAGAATGTACCTGTTATGTGCACGAGCTTTCCTGACATTCTGTCTAGAAGAATTGCTGTTAAAGGGTTCATCTCTCTGTTTCATAAAGAACTTGATCAAGTTGTCAAGTTTTACTTGGAAGATTGCGTGAGGAAGCAATCGGATGTTGATCCTGCTTGGATCCGTGGCAGAGTACTTCCGTCTAAAGAGGATATTCTGAAGAAGGATAAGAAGGAACGACAGGCAAGGTTAAAAAGAAAGGCTGAAGAAGATGAGGCTGAAAGAGCCAAGAAGTTGAGGGTCACCTATGATCCTGACAAGGTGGACTCTAAAGAACGAAGAGATAAAAGGATCAGAGATTCCTTTCGCAGAACCAGATCTTCTTCTTCTTCTTCTGTACAAATCTCCAGAAATGTCCTTACTCCACCTCCTTCTGTCCCTAAACCATCTTTCCAATCACCTCCATCTGAACCAAAAGTAAACTTCACTTTACAAAATCCTTCTCCATCATCCTTCTCCTCTCCCATTCTAAACCCCACACCGTTGAGCATTCTTCCACCAACTCCTTCTGATAATTTCCCCTCACCAATTCCCTTTACAAATACTCCACCCTCTCCTCACTCCATCCCATCTGACACTCCAACCTCATCAATCATTCTCTCAGATATCCCCTCCTCCTCAACCACCGCACCTCCACCTTCTATATCTCATCCATTACCTACCAGAAAATCCCAACCCTACTGTCTTCTCTATCCAGACTACAAATTTACCTTCAATCCGCCTGAACCTGAACCTTCTACATACCTGGAACTCTTCAGACATGAGGTGATTAGTAGTCTAGACCTTCTGAAGGATGCATTCCTAAATGGTCTGGATGATGTTTCTACAAGAAATCTCTGGAGAAGATTTCGCAAGGATTTTCAAGTAGAAGCAATGGGTGTTCAGAAAAGACTAGTGGCTGCTGCCCCTGGTTACCCTGGTTACCTTCTGGAGGAAGATAATGGTATATACTACCATCCTCTCAGAAATTGTGTTGCTGCTGAGGAGAAGCCCTTTGTGGATGAATTGGAAGTATTGAGACTGGCTGCTGCAATGGAAGCAAACCCATGCAGGGACATGGTTATCTGGATTCCTGAGTATCCTGTTCTGCTTGGAGACTTCAAGACCTTATTTGACTTTCTGAGGGAAAACCCTTCTAAGAAAGACCCTAGCTTGGTCATTCCAGAAGTTGTTGACCCACCAGAAGTTGAAGGTCCCTCTGCTCCAAGGAATCTAGCTGCCATTCTTCAGGCACTTGAGAATGGCGACTCGGAAATTCCTGCTGCAGAATATGGAGATGCTTCTATGCAAGAAGCAGATGCTGAAGATCATGTTGCTAAATCAGACCCTGTTGAGGACATCCCAGCAAATGATACTTCTATGGAAGCTGCAGATCATGTTGTCATTCCTGTGGTTGAAAGCGGTGAAGCTTCCTCTGATGAACCTTCTCGTCTTGCAAGGACTCTAGAAGCGATTCAGAGGAGACAGGATGAGCAAAGCTCACTCAATGACAAGTATGATGCTTTTATTGAAAGGCAAGAAGGACACAACAACGATGTTAAAGAAATGCTGGCCAAGATCTTATCAAGACTAGGGCCATCTTAGATTGAGTCTGTGGTGTTTCTTTTTTTTTTTTTTTTTTTCCTTTGCATCTGTTTTGTTTCTGTGCATCTGATCTTTTCATCCTGTACTTTTGTACCCATTGGTTGAACCTTAATGAAATCATCTTCTTCCTCCATGTGTTCTGTTTTATACATCTGAATCTTTTTATATATTCTTTTTGATGTTATGACAAAAAGGGGGAGAAAGATAAATGATAAATGATTTGATTAAATCTATCAGTTGCTGGGTAAAGGCTCCCACACATTCACTAACAAGAACTGCAAGTTCTATATGGTTTAAGTGTTTTGCAGGTACAGAGAAGTGAAGTGAATCTTCAAAGCAAACACTAGAAGCAAAACCATGGAAACTGAAGCAAGCTGAGTGCTGTCAAGCTTCAGAGATCAGAAGCAAGAAAGAAGAATGAATCAGAAGCACTGATAATAGAATTTGAATATCATTGTCTATCCTGTTATGACAAAATTCTATTTGCCCTGATACATATAATGTTATGGCTCTGATACATTATTTGCTCTGATACATGTTTTTAGCCTAAATGCTCTGATACATTTGGCTCTGATACATATCATGTATTTGAATATACATTTTATGTTCTAACTCGTTCATGCTGACTTTTGTCGTTTAGTTTTTGTTCTGTAACATTTCAGGATGTAGAGATGCTCAGATGATGCTCTGGTACATTCAACAATGTTCTGATACAAATCTAGCATGAAGTGATGTTGGTAGACATTCAAAGTTCTGAAGCTATCCGAGGGAAGCAGAAATCAGAAGATGTGAATGTTCTAAAAGATCCAGTAATTCAAGTTCTGAAGCTGTCCTGAATGGAAGCAGAAGTCAGAAGCTGTGAATGTTCTGAAGATCAAAGAAATTCAAGTTCTGAAGCTGTCCAATGGAAGCAGAAGTCAGAAGCTATGAATTCTCTGAAGGCAGAAGCTTATATGATCGTCTCTACCGAAATAATCAGGGAAGTCTTTTATCAAAGTTCTTCGAGTATTTATTTCAGGGGGAGATTATTTATCTCAGGGGGAGATTGTTAATCTCAGGGGGAGACATATTCATATGCTTATGCTATAGCTGTGTAATTTTTGTCTTTTGCCGTCTACTCTTTCTGATCGCAAATTCATATCATTTATATATGTTTTTGTCATCATCAAAAAGGGGGAGATTGTTAGAACAAGATTTGTTCTTATCAATTATCTTAGTTTTGATGATAACAATAATATGAATTTTGCTTAAGATAATATGGTACTCTAATCCAATGCAATTTCCCTTTCAGGAAATATATAAAGAGTACGCATAATTCAGCGCTCAGAAGATGTGTCTCGAATGGTTCAGCATGCAACATCAGAACATGGTCTGGCAAGACATCAGAAGATGGTCGAAGCAGAATCAGAACATGGGTCTATGGAAGCATCAGAAGAACATGAGATCAGAAGCACTGAAAATCAGAAGATGGTATCACGCTCAGAAGCACTTCAAGGTCAGAAGATCAGAAGATGCTTTGCACCAAGCTGTTTGACTCTGATGATATTCAAACGTCGTATTCACAAACATCAGATCAGAAGGAAGTACACGTGGCAGACTACGCTGACTGACAAAAGGAACGTTAAAGCTACTAAAGGCTACGTCAGTAGACACAGCGTGAACAAGGCTCGAGGTAGTTGACAAAAGCGTATAACATTAAATGCAAAGCTGTACGGAACACGCAAAGCATTAAATGCATTCAACGGTCATCTTCTCAACGCCTATAAATATGAAGTTCTGATGAGAAGCAAGGTTAACGATTTCGCACCAATACAATTCAAATTAACTTGCTGAAACTCTGTTCAATCAAAAGCTCAGAATCTTCATCTTCATCAAAGCTCACTACATTGCTGTTGTAATATCTTATTGAGATTAAGCTTAAACTGTAAGAGAAATATCACAGTTGTGATTATCGCTTTTAAGAAGCATTTGTAAACTCTTGAATAGATTACATTAAGTTGTAAGGAACTAGAGTGATCAGTTGATCAGTATACTCTAGGAAGTCTTAGCAGTTGGCTGAGCAGGAAGTCTTGGCAGTTGGCTGAGCAGAAAGTCTTAGGAGTGAACTAAGCCTAGAGTGATCGTGTTGATCAGTAGACTCTAGAAAAAGTCTTAGGAGTGAACTAAGCAGTTGTTCCTGGAGTGATCAGGTTGTGATCAGAAGACTCTGGAAGACTTAGTTGCGGCTAAGTGGAAAACCATTGTAATCCGTGCGATTAGTGGATTAAATCCTCAGTTGAGGTAAATCATCTCTGCGGGGGTGGACTGGAGTAGCTTCGTTAACAGCGAACCAGGATAAAAATATTTGTGCATTTATTTTTATCGTCCAAGATTTAAAGTCACACTTATTCAATCCCCCCCTTTCTAAGTGTTTTTCTATCCTTCAACCTTGACTATTTTAGTCAATACCATTCACAATTCTTTGGATTTTCAACAAACAACTTAAGCAATCAATCAATGGATACCTTAAGTGTGTGTGTGTTTGTGTGTATGTGTGTGTGTGTGTGTGTGTGTGTGTGATTACATGTGTCACAAGAGACAAACAAGTAAGTATGATAATCATCAATGATAATGAACAAGCATGTTTATACCTTTGGATGGATTCATATAGTAATGAATGATGGATGATGAATATGAAAGTCATGCATGTGGGTTAGATAAAAAAATATATATACAAGTGATAATACAAATAAGTACAAAAGTACAAGGATAAAATAAACAAGTAAATATACAAGGGATAATGATCAATAAGTCACATTTAACATGAATAAAGAAAGATCAAACTATTTTTGGAATTAGGATTTTAAAATTAGGGTTTTGAAATCACACCTAAACCTAATTAATTTTTAAATGATTAAATATCAAATTCTAAAAGAAAATTGGTCTAAGAGTACATGGAAAAGTCAAGGACACATTATCCTAACCCTAAACATATATTTACAAATATACACAAAGGCAAATTTGAAGAAAATATTCAAAAAAGGAAACAATTTTTGTTGATTTTTTAATACTTAAAAGACATATTTTTGATTATTTTTTAAATGAGATAAAAATAAATATTTTTGGATTTTTAATTTATAACATGAAAATATACAAATTAAGTAGGCAACAAAAAAAATCAAGCCAAAATGATTAATTTTACTATTTTAAAATGATTTTCAAATTTGTAAAGAAAACAATAAATTAATGATAAAAAAGAAAGTTTTATGGCTGCCAAGGCTTGAACCCACGCACCCTTGCTTACTACTCAAACAATTAACCAACAGACCAGCGCGCGTGTGTGTTACGGTGAAATTGGTGAGACTTAAACCATGGGAAAGACTTAGCTCATTTGTTTTAAACAGAGTCGCCACCGCCCTTTATTGTTTCCAAAAAGGAATGGGAGAAAGAGCGAATAAAACCCACAGAAGTTTTTAAAATAAAAAATAATAAACTTATTAGATATTTGACAAAGGGGTTTGTTATACAATGAGAAGGTTTTAAGCACCCCACATATCCATGGTACTCCATGGGAACCTCTTTGAAAATATTATTGTTTTTTTGTGTACATGTGTTTGAAAATCAGATGTAAAATTGTTTAATCAGAGTGTGGGGATAGGAAAAGAAGGTTTTGAAAGTGAGCTTAATAAGACATCACATCTTAGGCCTACATTTCCCTTTTATAGAAGAGGGAAGTCAGAGCTTTTGTAGTTCCCCTTAAAAGGAAAATAAAAAGGGGGCCCAAAGTGGCCAAAATCTTTTTGGGTGTTAAGCTTTAACAATACTCAACAAGTTTTTTAAAAAGGGACCAAGCTTTAACAATACAAGGTCAATGGACTAACAGTAGTTTCAATGGGAATAATTCTTGGTTGCGCTTTAACAATACAAAACTAATAAAAAAAGGGACCAAGCTTTAACAATACAAGGTCAATGGACTCAGAGTAGTTTCATAGGGAATAATTCTCCTCTTAGTTCCAAGGTTTCAAAATAAAAGGTTGGTTAATTTTTAAGAATACAAAACCAAATGAGGGTTTAAAATGGTTGAGATTTAACAATACAAAACCATTTTTTATTAAGTGAAAAGCTTTAACAATACTTTAACACAAAATAAAAGAGATTTGGAAAAGTGTTTGAGTACCTTGACTATTTTAGTCAATACCATTCACAATTCTTTGGATTTTCAACAAACAACTTAAGCAATCAATCAATGGATACCTTAAGTGTGTGTGTTTGTGTGTATGTGTGTGTGTGTGTGTGTGATTACATGTGTCACAAGAGACAAACAAGTAAGTATGATAATCATCAATGATAATGAACAAGCATGTTTATACCTTTGGATGGATTCATATAGTAATGAATGATGGATGATGAATATGAAAGTCATGCATGTGGGTTAGATAAAAAAATATATATACAAGTGATAATACAAATAAGTACAAAAGTACAAGGATAAAATAAACAAGTAAATATACAAGGGATAATGATCAATAAGTCACATTTAACATGAATAAAGAAAGATCAAACTATTTTTGGAATTAGGATTTTAAAATTAGGGTTTTGAAATCACACCTAAACCTAATTAATTTTTAAATGATTAAATATCAAATTCTAAAAGAGAATTGGTCTAAGAGTACATGGAAAAGTCAAGGACACATTATCCTAACCCTAAACATATATTTACAAATATACACAAAGGCAAATTTGAAGAAAATATTCAAAAAAGGAAACAATTTTTGTTGATTTTTTAATACTTAAAAGACATATTTTTGATTATTTTTTAAATGAGATAAAAATAAATATTTTTGGATTTTTAATTTATAACATGAAAATATACAAATTAAGTAGGCAACAAAAAAAATCAAGCCAAAATGATTAATTTTACTATTTTAAAATGATTTTCAAATTTGTAAAGAAAACAATAAATTAATGATAAAAAATAAAGTTTTATGGCTGCCAAGGCTTGAACCCACGCACCCTTGCTTACTACTCAAACAATTAACCAACAGACCAGCGCGTGTGTGTGTTACGGTGAAATTGGTGAGACTTAAACCATGGGAAAGACTTAGCTCATTTGTTTTAAACAGAGTCGCCACCGCCCTTTATTGTTTCCAAAAAGGAATGGGAGAAAGAGCGAATAAAACCCACAGAAGTTTTTAAAATAAAAAATAATAAACTTATTAGATATTTGACAAAGGGGTTTGTTATACAATGAGAAGGTTTTAAGCACCCCACATATCCATGGTACTCCATGGGAACCTCTTTGAAAATATTATTGTTTTTTTGTGTACATGTGTTTGAAAATCAGATGTGAAATTGTTTAAAAAGAGTGTGGGGATAGGAATAGAAGGCTTTGAAAGTGAGCTTAATAAGACATCACATCTTAGGCCTACATTTCCCTTTTATAGAAGAGGGAAGTCAGAGCTTTTGTAGTTCCCCTTAAAAGGAAAATAAAAAGGGGGCCCAAAGTGGCCAAAATCTTTTTGGGTGTTAAGCTTTAACAATACTCAACAAGTTTTTAAAAAAGGGACCAAGCTTTAACAATACAAGGTCAATGGACTAACAGTAGTTTCACTGGGAATAATTCTTGGTTTAGCTTTAACAATACAAAACTAATAAAAAAGGGACCAAGCTTTAACAATACAAGGTCAATGGACTCAGAGTAGTTTCATAGGGAATAATTCTCCTCTTAGTTCCAAGGTTTCAAAATAAAAGGTTGGTTAATTTTTAAGAATACAAAACCAAATGAGGGTTTAAAATGGTTGAGATTTAACAATACAAAACCATTTTTTATTAAGTGAAAAGCTTTAACAATACTTTAACACAAAATAAAAGAGATTTGGAAAAGTGTTTGAGTACCTTGACAATTTTAGTCAATACCATTCACATTCCTTTGGATTTTCAACAAACAACTTAAGCAATCAATCAATGGATACCTCAAGTGTGAGTGTTTGTGTGTATGTGTGTGTGTGTGTGTGTGTGTGATTACATGTGTCACAAGAGACAAATAAGTAAGTATGATAATCATCACTGATAATGAACAAGCATGTTTATACCTTTGGATGGATTCATATAGTAATGAATGATGGATGATGAATATGAAAGTCATGCATGTGGGTTAGATAAAAAAATATATATACAAGTGATAATACAAATAAGTACAAAAGTACAAGGATAAAATAAACAAGTAAATGTACAAGGGATAATGATCAATAAGTCACATTTAACATGAATAAAGAAAGATCAAACTATTTTTGGAATTAGGGTTTTGAAATCACACCTAAACCTAATTAATTTTTAAATGATTAAATATCAAATTCTAAAACAGAATTGGTCTAAGGGTACATGGAAAAGTCAAGGACACATTATCCTAACCTTAAACATATATTTACAAATATACACAAAGGCAAATTTGAAGAAAATATTCAAAAAAGGAAACATTTTTGTTGATTTTTTAATACTTAAAAGACATATTTTTGATTATTTTTTAAATGAGATAAAAATAAATATTTTTGGATTTTTAATTTATAACATGAAAATATACAAATTAAGTAGGCAACAAAAAAATAAAGCCAAAATGATTAATTTTACTATTTTAAAATGATTTTCAAATTTGTAAAGAAAACAAAATAAATTAGTGATAAAAAAAGAAAGTTTTATGGCTGCCAAGGCTTGAACCCACGCACCCTTGCTTACTACTCAAACAATTAACCAACAGACCAGCGCGCGTGTGTGTCATGGTGAAATTGGTGAGACTTAAACCATGGGAAAGACTTAGCTCATTTGTTTTAAACAGAGTCGCCACCGCCCTTTATTGTTTCCAAAAAGGAATGGGAGAAAGAGCGAATAAAACCCACAAAAGTTTTTAAAATAAAAAATAATAAACTTATTAAATATTTGACAAAGGGGTTTGTTATACAATGAGAAGGTTTTAAGCACCCCTCATATCCAGGGTACTCCATGGGAACCTCTTTGAAAATATTATTGTTTTTTTGTGTACATGTGTTTGAAAATCATATGTGAAATTGTTTAAAAAGAGTGTGGGGATGGGAAAAGAAGGCTTTGAAAGTGATCTTGATAAGACATCACATCTTAAGCCTACATTTCCCTTTTATAGAAGAGGGAAGTCAGAGCTTTTGTAGTTCCCCTTAAAAGGAAAATAAAAAGGGGGCCCAAATTGGCCGAAATCTTTTTGGGTGTTAAGCTTTAACAATACTCAACAAGTTTTTTAAAAAGGGACCAAGCTTTACCAATACAAGGTCAATGGACTAACAGTAGTTTCACTGGGAATAATTCTTGGTTGAGCTTTAACAATACAAAACTAATAAAAAAGGGACCAAGCTTTAACAATACAAGGTCAATGGACTCAGAGTAGTTTCATAGGGACTAATTCTCCTCTTAGTTCCAAGGTTTCAAAATAAAAGGTTGGTTAATTTTTAAGAATACAAAACCAAATGAGGGTTTAAAATGGTTGAGATTTAACAATACAAAACCATTTTTTATTAAGTGAAAAGCTTGAACAATACTTTAACACAAAATAAAAGAGATTGGGAAATGTGTTTGAGTACCTTGACAATTTTAGTCAATACCATTCACATTCCTTTGGATTTTCAACAAACAACTTAAGCAATCAATCCATGGATACCTCAAGTGTGTGTGTTTGTGTGTGTGTGTGTGTGTGTGTGGGTGTGATTACATGTGTCACAAGAGACAAACAAGTAAGTATGATAATCATCAATGATAATGAACAAGCATGTGTATACCTTTGGATGGATTCATATATTAATGAATGATGGATGATGAATATGAAAGTCATGCATGTGGGTTAGATAAAAAAACATATATACAAGTGATAATACAAATAAGTACAAAAGTACAAGGATAAAATCAACAAGTAAATGTACAAGGGATAATGATCAATAAGTCACATTTAACATGAATAAAGAAAGATCAAACTATTTTTGGAATTAGGGTTTTGAAATCACACCTAAACCTAATTAATTTTTAAATGATTAAATATCAAATTCTAAAAGAGAATTGGTCTAAGGGTACATGGAAAAGTCAAGGACACATTATCCTAACCTTAAACATATATTTACAAATATACACAAAGGCAAATTTGAAGAAAATATTCAAAAAAGGAAACAATTTTTGTTGATTTTTTAATACTTAAAAGACATATTTTTGATTATTTTTTAAATGAGATAAAAATAAATATTTTTGGATTTTTAATTTTAACATGAAAATATACAAATTAAGTAGGCAACAAAAAAATCAAGCCAAAATGATTAATTTTACTATTTTAAAATGATTTTCAAATTTGTAAAGAAAACAAAATAAATTAGTGATAAAAAAAGAAAGTTTTATGGCTGCCAAGGCTTGAACCCACGCACCCTTGCTTACTACTCAAACAATTAACCAACAGACCAGCGCTCGTGTGTGTTATGGTGAAATTGGTGAGACTTAAACCATGGGAAAGACTTAGCTCATTTGTTTTAAACAGAGTCGCCACCGCCCTTTATTGTTTCCAAAAAGGAATGGGAGAAAGAGCGAATAAAACCCACAAAAGTTTTTAAAATAAAAAATAATAAACTTATTAGATATTTGACAAAGGGGTTTGTTATACAATGAGAAGATTTTAAGCACCCCTCATATCCATGGTACTCCATGGGAACCTCTTTGAAAATATTATTGTTTTTTTGTGTACATGTGTTTGAAAATGATATGTGAAATTGTTTAAAAAGAGTGTGGGGATGGGAAAAGAAGGCTTTGAAAGTGAGCTTGATAAGACATCACATCTTAAGCCTACATTTCCCTTTTATAGAAGAGGGAAGTCAGAGCTTTTGTAGTTCCCCTTAAAAGGAAAATAAAAAGGGGGCCCAAATTGGCCGAAATCTTTTTGGGTGTTAAGATTTAACAATACTCAACAAGTTTTTTAAAAAGGGACCAAGCTTTACCAATACAAGGTCAATGGACTAACAGTAGTTTCACTGGGAATAATTCTTGGTTGAGCTTTAACAATATAAAACTAATAAAAAAGGGACCAAGCTTTAACAATACAAGGTCAATGGACTCAGAGTAGTTTCATAGGGAATAATTCTCCTCTTAGTTCCAAGGTTTCAAAATAAAAGGTTGGTTAATTTTTAAGAATACAAAACCAAATGAGGGTTTAAAATGGTTTAGATTTAACAATACAAAACCATTTTTTATTAAGTGAAAAGCTTGAACAATACTTTAACACAAAATAAAAGAGATTTGGAAATGTGTTTGAGTACCTTGACAATTTTAGTCAATACCATTCACATTCCTTTGGATTTTCAACAAACAACTTAAGCAATCAATCAATGGATACCTCAAGTGTGTGTGTTTGTGTGTGTGTGTGTGTGTGTGGGTGTGATTACATGTGTCACAAGAGACAAACAAGTAAGTATGATAATCATCAATGATAATGAACAAGTATGTGTATACCTTTGGATGGATTCATATATTAATGAATGATGGATGATGAATATGAAAGTCATGCATGTGGGTTAGATAAAAAAACATATATACAAGTGATAATACAAATAAGTACAAAAGTACAAGGATAAAATCAACAAGTAAATGTACAAGGGATAATGATCAATAAGTCACATTTAACATGAATAAAGAAAGATCAAACTATTTTTTGAATTAGGATTTTAAAATCAGGGTTTTGAAATCACACCTAAACCTAATTAATTTTTAAATGGTTAAATATCAAATTCTAAAAGAGAATTGGTCTAAGGGTACATGGAAAAGTCAAGGACACATTATCCTAACCTTAAACATATATTTACAAATATACACAAAGGCAAATTTGAAGAAAATATTCAAAAAAGGAAACAATTTTTGTAGATTTTTTAATACTTAAAAGACATATTTTTGATTATTTTTTAAATGAGATAAAAATAAATATTTTTGGATTTTTAATTTATAACATGAAAATATACAAATTAAGTAGGCAACAAAAAAAATCAAGCCAAAATGATTAATTTTACTATTTTAAAATGATTTTCAAATTTGTAAAGAAAACAAAATAAATTAGTGATAAAAAAGAAAGTTTTATGGCTGCCAAGGCTTGAACCCACGCACCCTTGCTTATTCCTCAAACAATTAACCAACAGACCAGCGCGCGTGTGTGTTTCGGTGAAATTGGTGAGACTTAAACCATGGGAAAGACATAGCTCATTTGTTTTAAACAGAGTCGCCACCGCCCTTTATTGTTTCCAAAAAGGAATGGGAGAAAGAGCGAATAAAACCCACAAAAGTTTTTAAAATAAAAAATAATAAACTTATTAGATATTTGACAAAGGGGTTTGTTATACAATGAGAAGGTTTTAAGCACCCCTCATATCCATGGTACTCCATGGGAACCTCTTTGAAAATATTATTGTTTTTTTGTGTACATGTGTTTGAAAATCATATGTGAAATTGTTTAAAAAGAGTGTGGGGATGGGAAAAGAAGGCTTTGAAAGTGAGCTTGATAAGACATCACATATTAAGCCTACATTTCCCTTTTATAGAAGAGGGAAGTCAGAGCTTTTGTAGTTCCCCTTAAAAGGAAAATAAAAAGGGGGCCCAAATTGGCCAAAATCTTTTTGGGTGTTAAGCTTTAACAATACTCAACAAGTTTTTTAAAAAGGGACCAAGCTTTACCAATACAAGGTCAATGGACTAACAGTAGTTTCACTGGGAATAATTCTTGGTTGAGCTTTAACAATATAAAACTAATAAAAAAGGGACCAAGCTTTAACAATACAAGGTCAATGGACTCAGAGTAGTTTCATAGGGAATAATTCTCCTCTTAGTTCCAAGGTTTCAAAATAAAAGGTTGGTTAATTTTTAAGAATACAAAACCAAATGAGGGTTTAAAATGGTTGAGATTTAACAATACAAAACCATTTTTTATTAAGTGAAAAGCTTGAACAATACTTTAACACAAAATAAAAGAGATTTGGAAATGTGTTTGAGTACCTTGACAATTTTAGTCAATACCATTCACATTCCTTTGGATTTTCAACAAACAACTTAAGCAATCAATCAATGGATACCTCAAGTGTGTGTGTTTGTGTGTGTGTGTGTGTGTGTGTGGGTGTGATTACATGTGTCACAAGAGACAAACAAGTAAGTATGATAATCATCAATGATAATGAACAAGCATGTGTATACCTTTGGATGGATTCATATATTAATGAATGATGGATGATGAATATGAAAGTCATGCATGTGGGTTAGATAAAAAAACATATATACAAGTGATAATACAAATAAGTACAAAAGTACAAGGATAAAATCAACAAGTAAATGTACAAGCGATAATGATCAATAAGTCACATTTAACATGAATAAAGAAAGATCAAACTATTTTTTGAATTAGGATTTTAAAATCAGGGTTTTGAAATCACACCTAAACCTAATTAATTTTTAAATGGTTAAATATCAAATTCTAAAAGAGAATTGGTCTAAGGGTACATGGAAAAGTCAAGGACACATTATCCTAACCTTAAACATATATTTACAAATATACACAAAGGCAAATTTGAAGAAAATATTCAAAAAAGGAAACAATTTTTGTAGATTTTTTAATACTTAAAAGACATATTTTTGATTATTTTTTAAATGAGATAAAAATAAATATTTTTGGATTTTTAATTTATAACATGAAAATATACAAATTAAGTAGGCAACAAAAAAAATCAAGCCAAAATGATTAATTTTACTATTTTAAAATGATTTTCAAATTTGTAAAGAAAACAAAATAAATTAGTGATAAAAAAGAAAGTTTTATGGCTGCCAAGGCTTGAACCCACGCACCCTTGCTTATTCCTCAAACAATTAACCAACAGACCAGCGCGCGTGTGTGTTTCGGTGAAATTGGTGAGACTTAAACCATGGGAAAGACATAGCTCATTTGTTTTAAACAGAGTCGCCACCGCCCTTTATTGTTTCCAAAAAGGAATGGGAGAAAGAGCGAATAAAACCCACAAAAGTTTTTAAAATAAAAAATAATAAACTTATTAGATATTTGACAAAGGGGTTTGTTATACAATGAGAAGTTTTTAAGCACCCCTCATATCCATGGTACTCCATGGGAACCTCTTTGAAAATATTATTGTTTTTTTGTGTACATGTGTTTGAAAATCATATGTGAAATTGTTTAAAAAGAGTGTGGGGATGGGAAAAGAAGGCTTTGAAAGTGAGCTTGATAAGACATCACATCTTAAGCCTACATTTCCCTTTTATAGAAGAGGGAAGTCAGAGCTTTTGTAGTTCCCCTTAAAAGGAAAATAAAAAGGGGGCCCAAATTGGCCAAAATCTTTTTGGGTGTTAAGCTTTAACAATACTCAACAAGTTTTTTAAAAAGGGACCAAGCTTTACCAATACAAGGTCAATGGACTAACAGTAGTTTCACTGGGAATAATTCTTGGTTGAGCTTTAACAATATAAAACTAATAAAAAAGGGACCAAGCTTTAACAATACAAGGTCAATGGACTCAGAGTAGTTTCATAGGGAATAATTCTCCTCTTAGTTCCAAGGTTTCAAAATAAAAGGTTGGTTAATTTTTAAGAATACAAAACCAAATGAGGGTTTAAAATGGTTGAGATTTAACAATACAAAACCATTTTTTATTAAGTGAAAAGCTTGAACAATACTTTAACACAAAATAAAAGAGATTTGGAAATGTGTTTGAGTACCTTGACAATTTTAGTCAATACCATTCACATTCCTTTGGATTTTCAACAAACAACTTAAGCAATCAATCAATGGATACCTCAAGTGTGTGTGTTTGTGTGTGTGTGTGTGTGTGGGTGTGATTACATGTGTCACAAGAGACAACAAGTAAGTATGATAATCATCAATGATAATGAACAAGCATGTGTATACCTTTGGATGGATTCATATATTAATGAATGATGGATGATGAATATGAAAGTCATGCATGTGGGTTAGATAAAAAAACATATACACAAGTGATAATACAAATAAGTACAAAAGTACAAGGATAAAATCAACAAGTAAATGTACAAGGGATAATGATCAATAAGTCACATTTAACATGAATAAAGAAAGATCAAACTATTTTTTGAATTAGGATTTTAAAATCAGGGTTTTGAAATCACACCTAAACCTAATTAATTTTTAAATGGTTAAATATCAAATTCTAAAAGAGAATTGGTCTAAGGGTACATGGAAAAGTCAAGGACACATTATCCTAACCTTAAACATATATTTACAAATATACACAAAGGCAAATTTGAAGAAAATATTCGAAAAAGGAAACAATTTTTGTAGATTTTTTAATACTTAAAAGACATATTTTTGATTATTTTTTAAATGAGATAAAAATAAATATTTTTGGATTTTTAATTTATAACATGAAAATATACTAATTAAGTAGGCAACAAAAAAAATCAAGCCAAAATGATTAATTTTACTATTTTAAAATGATTTTCAAATTTGTAAAGAAAACAAAATAAATTAGTGATAAAAAAGAAAGTTTTATGGCTGCCAAGGCTTGAACCCACGCACCCTTGCTTATTCCTCAAACAATTAACCAACAGACCAGCGCGCGTGTGTGTTTCGGTGAAATTGGTGAGACTTAAACCATGGGAAAGACATAGCTCATTTGTTTTAAACAGAGTCGCCACCGCCCTTTATTGTTTCCAAAAAGGAATGGGAGAAAGAGCGAATAAAACCCACAAAAGTTTTTAAAATAAAAAATAATAAACTTATTAGATATTTGACAAAGGGGTTTGTTATACAATGAGAAGGTTTTAAGCACCCCTCATATCCATGGTACTCCATGGGAACCTCTTTGAAAATATTATTGTTTTTTTGTGTACATGTGTTTGAAAATCATATGTGAAATTGTTTAAAAAGAGTGTGGGGATGGGAAAAGAAGGCTTTGAAAGTGAGCTTGATAAGACATCACATATTAAGCCTACATTTCCCTTTTATAGAAGAGGGAAGTCAGAGCTTTTGTAGTTCCCCTTAAAAGGAAAATAAAAAGGGGGCCCAAATTGGCCAAAATCTTTTTGGGTGTTAAGCTTTAACAATACTCAACAAGTTTTTTAAAAAGGGACCAAGCTTTACCAATACAAGGTCAATGGACTAACAGTAGTTTCACTGGGAATAATTCTTGGTTGAGCTTTAACAATATAAAACTAATAAAAAAGGGACCAAGCTTTAACAATACAAGGTCAATGGACTCAGAGTAGTTTCATAGGGAATAATTCTCCTCTTAGTTCCAAGGTTTCAAAATAAAAGGTTGGTTAATTTTTAAGAATACAAAACCAAATGAGGGTTTAAAATGGTTGAGATTTAACAATACAAAACCATTTTTTATTAAGTGAAAATCTTGAACAATACTTTAACACAAAATAAAAGAGATTTGGAAATGTGTTTGAGTACCTTGACAATTTTAGTCAATACCATTCACATTCCTTTGGATTTTCAACAAACAACTTAAGCAATCAATCAATGGATACCTCAAGTGTGTGTGTTTGTGTGTGTGTGTGTGTGTGTGGGTGTGATTACATGTGTCACAAGAGACAAACAAGTAAGTATGATAATCATCAATGATAATGAACAAGCATGTGTATACCTTTGGATGGATTCATATATTAATGAATGATGGATGATGAATATGAAAGTCATGCATGTGGGTTAGATAAAAAAACATATATACAAGTGATAATACAAATAAGTACAAAAGTACAAGGATAAAATCAACAAGTAAATGTACAAGCGATAATGATCAATAAGTCACATTTAACATGAATAAAGAAAGATCAAACTATTTTTTGAATTAGGATTTTAAAATCAGGGTTTTGAAATCACACCTAAACCTAATTAATTTTTAAATGGTTAAATATCAAATTCTAAAAGAGAATTGGTCTAAGGGTACATGGAAAAGTCAAGGACACATTATCCTAACCTTAAACATATATTTACAAATATACACAAAGGCAAATTTGAAGAAAATATTCAAAAAAGGAAACAATTTTTGTAGATTTTTTAATACTTAAAAGACATATTTTTGATTATTTTTTAAATGAGATAAAAATAAATATTTTTGGATTTTTAATTTATAACATGAAAATATACAAATTAAGTAGGCAACAAAAAAAATCAAGCCAAAATGATTAATTTTACTATTTTAAAATGATTTTCAAATTTGTAAAGAAAACAAAATAAATTAGTGATAAAAAAGAAAGTTTTATGGCTGCCAAGGCTTGAACCCACGCACCCTTGCTTATTCCTCAAACAATTAACCAACAGACCAGCGCGCGTGTGTGTTTCGGTGAAATTGGTGAGACTTAAACCATGGGAAAGACATAGCTCATTTGTTTTAAACAGAGTCGCCACCGCCCTTTATTGTTTCCAAAAAGGAATGGGAGAAAGAGCGAATAAAACCCACAAAAGTTTTTAAAATAAAAAATAATAAACTTATTAGATATTTGACAAAGGGGTTTGTTATACAATGAGAAGTTTTTAAGCACCCCTCATATCCATGGTACTCCATGGGAACCTCTTTGAAAATATTATTGTTTTTTTGTGTACATGTGTTTGAAAATCATATGTGAAATTGTTTAAAAAGAGTGTGGGGATGGGAAAAGAAGGCTTTGAAAGTGAGCTTGATAAGACATCACATCTTAAGCCTACATTTCCCTTTTATAGAAGAGGGAAGTCAGAGCTTTTGTAGTTCCCCTTAAAAGGAAAATAAAAAGGGGGCCCAAATTGGCCAAAATCTTTTTGGGTGTTAAGCTTTAACAATACTCAACAAGTTTTTTAAAAAGGGACCAAGCTTTACCAATACAAGGTCAATGGACTAACAGTAGTTTCACTGGGAATAATTCTTGGTTGAGCTTTAACAATATAAAACTAATAAAAAAGGGACCAAGCTTTAACAATACAAGGTCAATGGACTCAGAGTAGTTTCATAGGGAATAATTCTCCTCTTAGTTCCAAGGTTTCAAAATAAAAGGTTGGTTAATTTTTAAGAATACAAAACCAAATGAGGGTTTAAAATGGTTGAGATTTAACAATACAAAACCATTTTTTATTAAGTGAAAAGCTTGAACAATACTTTAACACAAAATAAAAGAGATTTGGAAATGTGTTTAAGTACCTTGACAATTTTAGTCAATACCATTCACATTCCTTTGGATTTTCAACAAACAACTTAAGCAATCAATCAATGGATACCTCAAGTGTGTGTGTTTGTGTGTGTGTGTGTGTGTGGGTGTGATTACATGTGTCACAAGAGACAAACAAGTAAGTATGATAATCATCAATGATAATGAACAAGCATGTGTATACCTTTGGATGGATTCATATATTAATGAATGATGGATGATGAATATGAAAGTCATGCATGTGGGTTAGATAAAAAAACATATACACAAGTGATAATACAAATAAGTACAAAAGTACAAGGATAAAATCAACAAGTAAATGTACAAGGGATAATGATCAATAAGTCACATTTAACATGAATAAAGAAAGATCAAACTATTTTTTGAATTAGGATTTTAAAATCAGGGTTTTGAAATCACACCTAAACCTAATTAATTTTTAAATGGTTAAATATCAAATTCTAAAAGAGAATTGGTCTAAGGGTACATGGAAAAGTCAAGGACACATTATCCTAACCTTAAACATATATTTACAAATATACACAAAGGCAAATTTGAAGAAAATATTCGAAAAAGGAAACAATTTTTGTAGATTTTTTAATACTTAAAAGACATATTTTTGATTATTTTTTAAATGAGATAAAAATAAATATTTTTGGATTTTTAATTTATAACATGAAAATATACAAATTAAGTAGGCAACAAAAAAAATCAAGCCAAAATGATTAATTTTACTATTTTAAAATGATTTTCAAATTTGTAAAGAAAACAAAATAAATTAGTGATAAAAAAGAAAGTTTTATGGCTGCCAAGGCTTGAACCCACGCACCCTTGCTTATTCCTCAAACAATTAACCAACAGACCAGCGCGCGTGTGTGTTTCGGTGAAATTGGTGAGACTTAAACCATGGGAAAGACATAGCTCATTTGTTTTAAACAGAGTCGCCACCGCCCTTTATTGTTTCCAAAAAGGAATGGGAGAAAGAGCGAATAAAACCCACATAAGTTTTTAAAATAAAAAATAATAAACTTATTAGAGATTTGGCAAAGGGGTTTGTTATACAAGGGGAAGGTTTTAAGCACCCCTCATATCCATGGTACTCCATGGGAACCTCTTTGAAAATATTATTGTTTTTTCGTGTACATGTGTTTGAAAATCATATGTGAAATTGTTTAAAAAGAGTGTGGGGATGGGAAAAGAAGGTTTTGAAAGTGAGCTTAATGAGACATCACATCTTAGGCCTACATTTCCCTTTTATAGAAGAGGGAAGTCAGAGCTTTTGTAGTTCCCCTTAAAAGGAAAATAAAAAAGGGCCCAAAGTGGCCAAAATCTTTTTGGGTGTTAAGCTTTAACAATACTCATCAAGTTTTTAAAAAAGGGACCAAGCTTTAACAATACAAGGTCAATGGACTAACAGTAGTTTCACTGGGAATAATTCTTGGTTGAGCTTTAACCATACAAAACCAATAAAAAAGGGACCAAGCTTTAACAATACAAGGTCAATGGACTCAGAGTAGTTTCATAGGGAATAATTCTCCTCTTAGTTCCAAGGTTTCAAAGCAAAAGGGATGGTTAAGCCTTAACAATACAAAACCATAAAACAAGTGAAAAGTTTTAACAATACTTTAAAGAAAAAACAAAAGAGATTGGAATAGAGTTTGAGTACCTTTGCAATTTTAGTCAATATCATTCCCATTCATTTGGACTTTCAACAAACAACTTAAGTAAACAATCAATGGATACCTCATGTGTGTGTGTGTGTTTGTGTGTGTGTGTGTGTGATAACATGTGTCACAAATGACAAACAAGTAAGTATAATAATCATGAATGATAACAGGTAAGGATGTTTATACCTTTTGATGGATTCATATATGAATGAATGATGGATGATGAATATGAAACTCATGCATGTGGCTTAGATAAACATTGTATATAAAAATGATAATACAATGGATAATAATTACAAAACACAAGGATAAAAATCAACAAGTATATGTACAAAATAACAAGTTCATGGATAAGCAAAGATCAACATGTTTCTTTATGGATTAGGGTTTTAAACCTACGGTTTTGAATTTAGGGTTTTGAAATAAACACCTAAACCTAATTTAATTTTAATGATTAAATACCAAATCCTAAAAGAGGATTGGTCTAAGGGTACATGGAAAAGTCAAAGACAGTCTATCCTAGCCCTAAACAAATATTCACAAGAATACACAAAGCTACTTTGAAGAAATATTCAAAAGGAAATGGAAGTCACCACTTTATCCTTGAAATGGAATAAATACTTGGACAATGCTTAAAACACATGGATCATAGCTCAAAAGCAATTGAAATCATCTGAGTTTGGTGCCTTGAACAAGTTAGAGCGGTTGTACTTGAAAATTTTTGCAAATTGGCTCTACATGTTCTTCATCATTCTTTACGTGTTAATGGAGCCTTCTTTTCAAAATCATATCTTGTAGCTCAAGCCATGAAATTTCATGTTATTGGTCTCTTTGGAAAGCCCTTGTTACATACTTCAAGTAACTTGTTAAAAGTTTCCTTAAATTCTTTTGGGATCGTGGAGAAAAATGGCCATGAAGTTAAGAAAAATCCAAGTGAAAACACTTTAAATTTTTCTAAGTTTTTTGAACATAATCTTCAAAATTCCAAATCTCTCAAAATAATCATTTTTGATGGAAACTAGAGAATAGAAAAATTTGTTTGTTTGATTAAGATCTACAACTTTCATGTTAGAAGATTTTTGAGTGTGTAGGCAAAATTTTAAGTTCCCAAAATTAGATTAAAATCACTTAAAAACCCTAATTTTGACTTTTGTTGACTTTTTTATCCTTGATGAATTTTCTTGGTTTTTCTTGTTCAAATGTCTTAAATAGTCATATGATGATGATTTGCATCCTTAAAAGTTCATGGTTGACCATTTTTCTCAAAAGTCAAAGGTTGGCCCACATAGTTGACTTTAATAAATGAATTGCAGTTTGGTGAATTTCACATGAATCAAGCTCTCCTCTTCAAATGAATGATGTGGATGGATCTAATGTTTATTTGGATGCCCTTGAATCATGGTTTGAGTTTTGGAGCCATGTCCTGATTAAAAGTCAACCCTCTACCGAAATTAGGTCAAAATTTGGGGCCTCAGGTGATCATGAAAGTTGTTGATCTTGTGGGCCTCAAAATCCTAATTTGCTCAGTCTCCTTTTGATCAGTCTCCTGCTTGGGACACAAGCAACAAGCAACAATTTTTTGTATTTTTGGTTAGCAAATGATATATGCATAATGATAATGATAATGATGGTGATCCTACTACTTGGGATATGGTGGGATCTCCGTGGTCAAAAATTGGGGTGCAATAGTATGGTGAAAACATAGTGCACTCAGTTGAATATGAGTCAAAAACAAGTGATAAAATGTGTAAAAAAAAAGAAAAAGGTCTGGGGCGAGGGGGATTCGAACCCCAGACCTATGGGTCCCATGCGTTTTTAACACAAACACACAAACCAATTCAGCTATATGATGTAGTCAAAAATAATACACCTTGCAATAAATTTAACGTAAAATAAGTTCATAAACTGAATTTTAAACTTCATATTCTTCACTCGGCAACAACCATGGCGCCAAATTCAAACTTCTCCAAAACTTAATCAAATTTAACAAACTAAGACCTTAACATGATCAGCATTAACATACGAGTTCAACCATATAATTAACACACATTAAATCATCTTTAAACGCATGAATTTATGGAAATAAGTGAAGAACCCTAAAAATTGATTTTTAAATTAAACTCCTAAGTCTAACAATCAAGCATTAGAATCTTAGGGCTATCATTCAGCATGTTAAAACAAACATTTTGGTATCAGGAAATGCATGAATGACACTTCATTCAAGGAGTTCATTATTGAACTACATACCTTTGAAAATGAGGTCGAGTATGGAATTAGAGAGGATATGGGAATGAATCAAGGATTCAGTTAGCTTCAATGATCTACCAGGAAGCTATTGCAATGCTCAGAATGACCTTCAAATGTTTAGAACTCCAAACCTAAAGGTACCAATATCACAAGTAAGCAAAAATGGTCAATGATGATTAAGGTGTTACATATGCTACTTTATGATTTTAATAGCTTATATGGAGTGATATGTGCAAGTATGGAGTGTAAAAATGGAACTTGGTGAAAATGGAGCAACATGTTCTAAATGATGGTTTGGATAGCTTCTATTTGATGTATAGAAGCTATCTGAAGTGTTAATTTGGTAGGTTTGTGTTTCATTTATGTTTTGGAAGGTTAAGACCTTTATGACATGAAAATGGAAGTGAAAATGGTGATTTTTGGTTAGAGGGGTTTTGAAAGTTTGTGGAAATGGTAGATAGCTTATAAATGGTATTTAGAAGTTGTTTGAAACCTTGGTTGACACCCATAATTGATGGAACTCAAATTCACTAGAAAAATGCAAAGATAAAAAAATGAGAATTTCAAGTGAGGTGTGACTTGGAGAATTCTGGTGATCAAGTCCTCAATTTGTCAATAGGTAGCCGACAACCATAATGGAGTATAAACCATTGTTACCAACTATAATAGCTTTCATTCAGAACTTGTACTCATGTCACCAAACACACTAGAGTTCAATAACTTCCAAAATCATCCAAAAATACTAACCCTTACGTCTTGCAGCTACCTACTAAAACACCTCTGACGATACATCAGAAAAAAATTCCAGTACACCATTATTAACACCTCTTATTATTTGTAATACCCTAATTTTGACAACCCCCTAAGATGTTACATCATCTGGCATTTCACATCTCCTAGTCAGATCAATACAGATACCTAGAACAATCACCTAGTCACTAGGTATTCTATTAGGGTTTCCAGTCCATGAGATTCAGACCAAGGATCAATCAATGATCAACATGATCCTAAACACAAATATAGAGGTCAACATGTTTCATCCATCTCAACGTGATCTCCAACCTCAAGGAATTGAGTCTCCAGTTCATCAGTGCAACCAGATTAGGGTTTGAGATCCGTAGAGTCTGCAATCAAGATTTCATCTGGGAAGAGATTCACACATATCAAAAGCCTTCACATACTTCTATCATCAAAGTCTAAATAAAAATATACTTCAATTCAAGATCAACAATTCTCAAATTCATCTGGACAACAAAATTAGGATTTTGACCTAATTCCTCTGGACAATTGACTTTTAATCAGGACATAGATCCACAACTCAAATCATGATTAAAACACCTATAATACTTAAATATAATCCATTCACTTCATTCATTTCAGGAGGAGGGCTTAATTCATCACAAAAATCCAAGATTGCACTTCATTTGGAAAAAGTCAATTGTACGTGTTTGACTTTGAATTTTGGGAAATTTAGTCAGCCATGGACTTTTTAAGATCAATACTGTCATACCCCAAAATTTTCCCATCTCATTTTACTTCCCAAGCTCATACCAAGACTCAAGACTCAAAGACACATTCTCCTAAACAATGGCTCAATAAACTAGGGTTTTGACTCTTCTAAAGAAACTTAATAAATCAAGATCCCCAATGCATTTCATAAGGCTTATGATGTTTCAAACTATCTCCATGACAAAATTCAGGTTTCAATTCCAAGGATTGACCAGTCAATTGCTCAAAAAGTCAACAATCGACTGGTTTGACCTAAAAGTCAACTGTAGTCAAAGTACAGTCAAAACTCCTGACTTTTATTCATACACCTTATTTTGTAGTATCATTCATAATTTGATTAAGGATTGATCATGATTCATCAAGAAAAGATCAGAAATCAACAAAACCAAAGTTTCTAAAATAGGGTTTTCATAGGAGAAAGTCAACTGAACTTTGACCAGCCATAACTTTCACATGGAACATCAGAAATTTCCCATTCAAAGCTCATCTTGAAGGAAATTGAATTCTCAACAAATTTGTCTCTCACATGCCAGATCCAAAAATGCTTCATTTAAGAGATATGGATCAAAAGATTATAGGTCCTTTTTGCAAGTCAACCAAAAGCAGTTTTTTGTCAAAGCCCATATCATCAAATGGAAAAAAGTTCCCAAAGTGGCTTGAAAAGGATATCTGAGGTTTCCAAAAAAGTCCTATAACTCTTCCATATCTTAAAATTTGAGTGAGATATGCCTTGTCAAAGTTGGACAATTTTGAGAGGGAAAATGTGAATTAAAAGGCTCCGAAATGAATCTTTTTGCAAACAAGCCCAAATTTTTATGGTCCAATATTGTTACTAAAGTTATCAAGGAGGTTCATATCCAAGGCCATGAATTATTGATTAATATTTGATTTTTTATTGAATTTAATTCATTAACAATGTAATATAAATCAAATAATTTGGAAAATATTCAAAGGATTTGATTTGTTTTTGGTTCTAATCAGAATCAATTATCAAAATACCTAATATTTGATGCGAAATTCGAGCAAGAGTAGATTGGTTGAAAAAGATTTGAAATTGGCCATAATTAGAAAGATTAAAATCCAAATTTCAACCGAATTCGAGTTCCATGATTCAAAGAGATTCAATTCTATTTTATAACCCTAATTCTCACCCTATATATATCTACACTCACTCAGCAATAAGGGAACAAATTTTGGCCTATAACATTAGGGTTTCAAAGCTCCAAAAACTCAAGAAACTTTGGATTTTCGTATACATGTTAGCAGCCCCATTCAAGGCCAAAGGATCATCCCAGTCATCCCTCCAAGTAACAAAGGGTAAGGCTGTATCATTGCTTGAATTGTATAGCACCTGAAACGCTCGTACTGAGTTTATCATATTCATGTGCATTCTTGATTTTCATATCTCATACATTAGCGTGTTTTAATTTGTTTCGATGGTCTCTGTGAGTTTATGGCATCTATTAGAGAAGTTATGAACCTTTATATTGAAGCTACGACGTCAGAACCACGGATTGCCATGGCTAGGGCAAGAACTTTGATTCCTTTTGTTCTCATGGATGCAGGCAATTTCAGACCAAAACGACCCCTCCATTGAGTTTGTGAGGGCCTATTTATTGGATCTGGGCAGTCTTGATTTTCTTCTAACACGTTTTCCTGAGTTTTCTTGTTTTTCAGAATATTTGATGGAAAAGTCGCAGCAGAATCCGCAGCAAAGATTGAAGCAAAATCCGCAGGAAATCGCTGGAATCCGTGGAAGACGATGATGAACAGGGACGAAGGACTTGGGCCATGCGCGTACTGTTTTGATTGGCCAGTCAAAATTCTTCAAGTTCTCTCCTCCTGCGATTGGTTCAAAGCATGGCGCAGGGGCCCACGTTGACTGGGTTTGAATTTTTCCACTTACTTCGCGTTTTTTTATATATTAATTTGAAGTGGTTTGTTTTACAGAACAAATACCCAGCTTAGTTGGGAAGAGCTATGAATGGTTGAGTGGGAGTACCTGGGTTCGATCCCTAGTTGTTGCGCGCCTCTCCTATATTTTTTCTGCTGCAATTATTTCCCAGATCCAGTGTATACCACCAACGCAAGCCTGTGATGCGCCCTCATGCCTTTGCCATTAGATCTCCAGATCAATGCAATCCTACGTCTAGGAGGCTGCAGACACACCAAAGACCATCATGAAGCCTCCACACAAGATCCAGAGCTAAGATTTCTAAACTATTTTTTTTTATTTTATTATTTGCATATTTCTTATATAATTTGTTCTAATAACTATAAATTATTACAAATTATTTTCTTGTTTCTAAAAATCATGTAGATAAATAAAGATCATATAATTATGATATTTAATTGAATGTTCGACTTTTTTTTGCAAATTAACTTTTAATTGTTATTTAAACATTAAAATTATTTGTTTTGCATAATTCTTTTTTTTAATTATTTTAAATTAGGGTTTAAGGAATTAATCAATAGATCTTTCATACATTAATCCCATTATTTTCATTCTTGATTTTCAGATTTATCAGGACGTCGACCTTGGCTCAAGTTATTTTGTTTCAATATTTTTATAAATATTTTTGGGAATGTAATATTTAATTAGGTTTTTTTAATTTCCGTCTTTTACTTTCCGCATACCCTCTACAGGTGTTTATTGTATATCCCCCAACCCTAAACTTATATTAGCGTAGGTCTTTACTTTCCGCACTTTAATTCCTGCCTAATATTTATTGCGTGGTTAGTAAAATAGGGAGTGGCAAGAATAATAACTGGACGTAGCTCACTAATTCGAGATAAATATCTGAATACGATCACGTGATTGCTGCACACACTCACCTTTAGGGTACCCCTCTTGTTGCCGGCTGCCTTCGATTTCGATCAAATAGTCAAGTCCCTTCGAGCGTAGGGATACCTTAGCTTGCTGTCTTTGATTCATAAATCACCATGTCCCTCCGATAAAAGATCATAGTCCCTTCGAGTTGCCTACGATAAATATGTTCTCGTCCCTCGATTAAATGGTGATAGTCCCTTCGAATGCTAAGGTATCCTTACTGTTGCCTTAAAAGACTATTCTATCCTTCCCCGAGACTACCTGCCCTCTTTATCGTAGGGACAGTTTTATGGCGAACGATACTTTTTTCGATGACCATTAACATCCAATTGAAAGACTTCCTGCCCTCTCATGGTATGGATAGACCCTTTCGCCCGAAAGACTTAAAGAACAAAAAAGACAATCTTAGGGTAGGTGTTCTTAAATGCTTGCTCACATCCAATTCAAAATTCAAATGCTTTTCCCACTTCTTTTCAAAAATCAAATTCAAAAAGACTATGCTTATTTACAAGCTAAAGTTCTTCTTTAAAAAATCTTTTTACTATTCACACACGACACTTCAAACTTTTCAAGCAAACAAGTGAGCGAAGCAATTAAGAGCCCATGGATAACCATGGATACAAAGGGTTCTTTAAACATTCCCTTTGCATAACCTACCCCCCGAACTCAAAATCTTTCAAAGGTCTTTCCTGTTTCTTTTTTCCTTTCCAATTGGATAAATTAAAAGTCGGTGGCGACTCTTGCTTACCGCGACATTTCTTTAAAGTCGGTTCACCGTATTAAAAATACCATCAACATATGATTATTGAAGTCATTTGGCCAAGAAAAATCAAGAAAATCAATTAGAGATCAAAAAGTCAAAGTTTGACTTTTCATACTTAGAAATTTTTTTAAAGTATTTTTCAAGGATTTTTTTCAAACTTTGAGAGGGAATATCTCAAAATTTAAAGTACAAACTGAAGTAAACTTCCAACATCAAAGTTGTATATTTTGATCCAATGAACAACTTTGTCACATCTCTTGATATCGCAAAAGATCAACCATTGAAGAGATATGGATCCTCAAAGTTGCTGCAAAGTTAAAAATGGTGAAAAATCATAGTTTTCTTCAAACTTCAGGGCCAATTTTCACACATTTCCCAAGTGATTTTGAAGAAACACCAAACTAATGAATTGAAGTATATACCAAGGGCTACCTATTGCTAATTTTACCTATTGCTAATTGTGTGCAAATACCTCTACCAATTGATGCTACATGACACATAATACATCAGTAGAGATGCCATGTATTCATTTTCATAATTGCATAAAAATTAAAGAATATTCCCAAAAACAAGAACATGTGAATATGTAATGATTACTTTTAGGAAATTTATGGCCAAGTGATGAATCATCAAAGGAATCTCTTCCCAACCAATTGGAACTCATTTCTGCATCAGAATTGTCCCCTAAGATCAAACAAAACCGAGGGCTAGGGATTGGTATCAAATAATCCATCATTGCATTTGGATATTTCACATTTCTTCATGCCTAAGCTACTCCAAGGGTGACCTTGCTAAGCTTACTTCACTCCCTCAATTCTCAGATCATTTTTCCTATAAATAGAAGTGCTCTCCTCAGTAGTAAACACACCGAAGCAACTCCAATTCTTGCTTTCTCCTTCTCTACCCCTTGCTTATGGTTTTCATAGGTTCTTTGGCAAGAAGAATCGAATTCTTCAAACCAGAGCTCTTCCTTTGAAAGTAAGCTTTCTAACAGATCATAGGGCTTCGTTAGAGGTGATCCAAGCACCTAGAACACTTCTGAAAGTGGAGGATCACCATATTCACTTTCAACTTAGAGCTTAAACAAGTGAAGTCGTGCAAAACAATTCAGGAGGTGCCAAAGCCCTTTGAGCACATCAACATGTTCCTTAGGGTGTGGTGAAGCTATCCATATGGTCGCAGTTCATCTGTAAGTGCAGAATCATCATCTTCCATTCTCACTTGGAGCTCAAGCAAGAGGGATCGAGCAGATCAATTTAGGGTGGTTCAAGGTGAATTAAAGATCCCTTTAGCATCACTGAGTTACCAGGAAGCTTTTACAATCATCAGTTCATAGCTGGGAGTCATCTGCCATAGCCACGACCTCCATTTACAGAGGTAAGTTTTTCAAACTCTATCTCTATGATTCATGTACTCTTTTCAGTATAGCTCGATACCAGTTTGTTCAGCATCATCAAAGGATCAAAAACCCTCTATCACCATTCATTTATTCATTATATGCATCATTTAATTTTAAATTTAGGTATGTGTTCTTAGTGTTCATACTGAAATTCTTTATATACACTTAGAATAAATAATTTTTGAGCCCATAATCATGTTCCTCGTCCAAAAACGGGCAAGTTTGATGTTTGAATCATTTGAATTGGTTGAGAATTGAGAGAGTTAGAAAATCAAAGATTGAGTGATGAGAGGTTGAAGACGAAGATGGTGGTGGCGCGCCATTTTCAAATTCCAAGGCCCAAGTTTAATATATTTTAAATACTGGGAGAATAATTCACGAATTCATCGTATGCCCCAGTGACCACAGCGCGCGTCCAAAGTCTCTCTTGCCCAAGGTCTGGGGTTCGATCCCCCCTCAGACCTTTTGTTTGATATTTTTCCAACTTTTTTCCAAAAGCCTTTGTTTTCAAATATTATCACATGGATGCATTCCCTTATCACACAGGGGATGTAGCCCAATTGGCTTGATTTGCTCCCAACAAAATCAACCATTTATGCTATTTTTCTCCATTTTTTTCACAACTTCAATTAATCATTTAACCTATCGAATTTAATCATTTTCACTTGATTTTTCACACATTTTTCATTTATCATATCTATTTTATGAATATTAAAAAAAATCACAAAAATATTATTTATTTGATATATTCTTATTAGGTTTAAAATCACTTGTTTTTAAATATTTTTAATACTTTTAAATATAATTTTCTTTAGATTTTTCAAACCTAATCACTTTTCAAATATTTTGTGATCAAACCCTGTTCATTTTAAATATATCTTTTAGGCCTCTTTAATATTAGAGAGTGTAAGACCCAACACCTTTTTTACATACGATTTTCAAAACACAATCAATCTTTTGGGCCTCTTGAATATTAGAGAGTGTAAGTCCCATAACTTTTTTCTTTTTATCTTTTAAACTGTTTTTAAGCAGTAAACAACTCCTCATCTGTTTTCAAAATTTTCTTTTGGTATTGAAAGACATTATTCCCGGTGAAACTCTTCATATACCTATGTGACTTAGTGTCCAACTTCACTTCTTCTGTTTTTAAAACAAAAAACAATTCAATTGTTTCCATTAAACAAATTCAACTATTTTCAATCAAACTCTCAATCTGTTTTCAAAACAACTTCAATTTCAAACCAATTTCACATGGGCCTCTCCTTGAGTCTAAGTCCCAAAACCCTTTTTATTTTTAATACTGTTGCCAATAAACAACCAAGCTGATGGTAAGGCTTTGTACATACATCTTTCAAAGGTCTCCTCTTCATCCAGGTTAGGCTTTACAACTTTCAATTTACAGTTTTTAATTTAAATCCCTATCAAATATACCTGTAAATATATACTGTTTAAATCTTCGTCTGAGAACAAACTTAGGACAAATAAACCATATATATATATATATTAGGACTATGAACTAGGATTGAGAACGTCTTCCCAGTGAAGGTTCTTTCCTGATAGAATAATATAGTTTAACCTCAAGATGAATTATTGCCGGTGAAACATCTTGAAAAAAGCCTTAGAACAAAAATAGGGCACATCCACCCAAGAGGAATTATTCCCGGCGAAACCTCTTACCCATTTGCCTAGAGCCAAATTAGTCAAGCCAACATAGCTTTCTCTTATGCTATAACAAGGACCCCGATGACCCTCGATTATCCTCCTCTTGGGCTCACAGCTTCCTCTTGAGCTTGTATACAAGGACTCATCAGGTTTCTTATAAACATGGGAACAGGTCTTTAGTAACCTTTTAGCCTACCCTGGTGAGATTCTTCTATTCTTCAAACCATACCTCAAATAAGCTAAGTATGTCTCAATCTCAGTATTGAGTTCACCTTTTGGAATGAGAGACATGGACAGTCTCTGTCATCCATATTTTCAATCTCCAGTAAGTCTTCTCCTTAGTAGAGTCAAGATTCCACATCTGTTTTCCTTAACATTGTCATCCTTAATCTTGGGCTTTAAACAAGAAGTAATCTACCCCCTCAAAGTCAGCCACAATTCTGGGCTTAGTACAGAACACCAAATAAATCATTCAGTAAAATAAAAACTCAACAGAGTAATGCTCAGTAGAGTTAGCCATAATTCTGGGCTTCATAAAGAACACCGTCAAATAATCAATCAATAGTCTTCCTGTTGCAACAATCCACAAAGTCAGTCAAACTCTTTTAAGCCTCAAGCCAGTTAGTCAAAAAAAGTCTAAATCTTTCTTACAGAGGTGAGACATGATTCATCTCTATGAAAAAACTTTTCCATTGTTATACCACACTCAAACATAACAAACATCATTTTCCTAAAAAAACATTTCCCATTTAGATTGATATAAGGCTGCCTGCTCTATTGACTTCATGTTTAGACTGTTGTTTTCCTCTAATGGTTGAAATATTTTACTTTCTATATAGACATACTTGCACACACACAAGTAAGGTCCCTCTCTTATCATAAAGTAAAACTTTTCATTATAATTGTTCTTTCATAATAAGATGATACTGGCATACTTGTACACACAAAAGTAAGGTCCCTCTCCTATCATGAAAGAACCCTAACTTTCAAAATGTTTGTGGTAAACCAAATGAAATATCTCTTCGTTAAGATGACGACCTGTCTCTTTTCTGCAAGCATAGATTTAATTCAAACTTCATCCTTGAGTTCAAACAAGACACCCAAATATCAAATCACTTCATTAATTAGTTCCCCGAACTATAAAAAGCTCTGGCTTCCATTAGAGATATGTAGGCATAAGATTCACAAGGAATCTTTGCAAGCTAATAAAAAACCAAAAACTGTCATTTCATCTGTCTTTCAATTCAATTCGCGCTCCTAACACAAAGGGAAAACGTTCCCAATCAAGCATCAAACACATAGACACAAAGAAGGTTCCCGTAGAGTACTACGGATATGTAGGGTACTAATACCTTCCCTATGTATAACCAACCTCCCGGACTCCAGAATATCTGTTTAGGTGAAATCCCCACACCTAGAAAACTCTTAGGGTTTCTTTGAGATCTTTTTCCCCTTCCTCCTCGTATGACAATTAAAAAGTTTGTGTGCTTTCGTAGGAAGAACATAAATAAAATTCCTCTCGCAAGGACGCCTCTCTCCTTCCAAATTTCACGTGAAGGGTCCGGCGTGCCGGCCTCCCAAGAAAAACGGGGAGGTAAAAAACGACAAGACATTATTGAAATCATACTCATCTCTTCACATCCCTAACTCTTGCACTTCAGAATGTTTCAACAACTTCAACAGCTTTTACTACTGTCTCCATCATTTACCAATAATCCTATAGCAAGGTCTACCGTAACCTTTTACTTAATCACTGATCCCAACTCAACATCTCACGCAAGGCTGCTCAACCATCAATTTTATAATCTATCAGTAGCGCTAGAACATCGCAACTTTCTAAATTCCATCTTCTAGAATTTATTCTTGTTACTTAACAGTTACCTTCAGAAACATCGGGAATTTTCCCCATACTTGCATATCACCAACCGCTACATTTACCCTCATACTTTGAGGAGTAAACATGAACAATTCCTGCTTATCCTCTTCCTCAAGAGGTTTCAACTTAACTAGCAGCCAAATTCTTAAATACATGTCGCCTTCAATTCAGGAAACAGCAACTCCCTCAATACTTGCACTGTCGCTAGAAGCAACATACTAACATCCTACAGCGGAAACATAACCGAGAAGCATAGCTTCTCCCCCACTTAACTTCAAACCTACTCCTACAGACAAAGATTGGAAAAAACAACAAATACCGAAAGTGTTTCACACATTTGTCGCGTACACAGGAATAAGCAACATTAGACAACACGGGTCGGACGGACCGATTTGCTCTGATACCATCTTGTAACACCCCAATTCTACCCCGATAATTATTTAGAAAATCAGAGTTATAAAGTTATGTTTCGACAAAAAATTGGAGTATTACGACACGACTTAACAACAATATCATGCTATCATAGATACATAACAGAAATGCTCAGATGAACTAAAACCACATGAATTAACTTTATTTACATTAAGCAGCGAAACTACATTAATCAACTTTGATGACATAACATCTGTTTAACTTAAAACCATATTAACATCAATAATTACTCTTCATGTATCAACATAGTTATTCAACAATAAAACCAAACAACTAAACTACTAGCGTTCATTCCCTTGAGTGTTACGTATCAGGGCAAGACCCTCTTGACTTATTATAGCGCAACATGAAGACTTCATAAATTAACTTCGAACTTCCACAACTATACTTAAGTAGCTGCCCATTTCCCATGGTAGGGTAAATATCAGCAGAAGGGTGAGAATTCAAATCATTATAAATACACATAATATGGGAAATGTAAAATACGACAAGAATACATTTCAAGAATTCATTGTTGGAACAATATTGAGAATCTATGTTCAGAATCTGGTTTTGATGATAACAAACATATATTTTGTTAGTAACAATTTTATTACTAATGGTTTGACTTAGTGTGCAGATATTATACTATAAGCATTATAAAGGATTCATCAGAAAAAGAGTACAATGACTACATCAGCAACTACTTCAAATATGGAAGAATATATGAGGAATCAAACATCCAGAAGATTGACGAGGCTAAACATCATTCATCAGATGTTCTGATTAAGAATACGTCAAACAAACCGAAGTCACCAGATCAGAAGAAAAAGAAGCAACATCATCAATCACATACAACAAGCACAGAATCAAAAAGTACATAAGAAGCTTCAAGGATTTAAACAAGAATATCAATATACATGAAGATCCATTACATCAAGAAGATCATATGTGAAAAAGATTAGAACTTCTGATAGAGTAACGAGTGACATACAAACGCAAACAACAACAGAGTCACTTGTGAACAAATGAAGAATCTACAACTCAACATACAAATTGAATAAAATACAAAGCGTAGAATTAAATGGGAAGCTGTTAGAAACACCGTCATAAGCAAAAAGGTTACAACATTTAAAAGGAACAACTCCTAAGGTTAATAGAAGAAGCAAGCCACATGCAGCGTGTTGGAAAACACAAACCAAGGAAACACGCTACCAACTGTCATCATCATGCTAGAGATAAGGTTCTGCCGTGAACAACACTTGTCATTCCTGGTTCAATTGAGATAAAGCATTCAAAGCAATTATTCAAACAAATCTCAACAGCTAGATTCCAATGGTAACAAGTTAAGCTATATATATATATATATATATATAGATCAAACTTCAAACTTGAATGGGTATCAATGGTACACCAAAAGTGAATCAAGTGAGTGTATCCACTACGCATCTACAGAGTGCAAAAAAAGAGAAATCTTGAGAGAAAATCTGTAGAAGAGAAGCTGAGCATGAAAATATAAGTGAAAAAATGTGAGATCATGCTTCAGAAGTTACATCAAGAGGCAACACATACTCAATATGTGATAAAATAAGCTATAGTGTTGTTATACGAAAACAGAGAGGGAAAATGTTTGAGTATGTGATGATACATCAGAAGATACATAAGAGGCAACACATACTCTGTATGTGATGAATCAATCCATAGTGTTGTCATACACTAAACATAAGCTTGTGTGAAGAAAGACGGAAATGGAGAGCATGAACGTGAAAGCTGACAAGCTAAAGCAAACTACTCAATTAGAGGCAACATACACTAAGTGTGTGATGAACCAAATGTTGAAATATACATCATATGCCTACAAGAAGAATCTCTCAAAAGATGAAGAGGAAAACTTGCATGTTATGCAGAATGCTCCAATGGAGATTAGAAGACATCCACGAATATTTGATCAAGCTTTAAATTGATCATTTAGAAAGACAAAGGAAACAGAATACATTGAGATGTTTATCAAAGAGTGTTTCATGTTTATTGATGTTGATCAATGTGTCATCAGCTAAAATTAGCTTCATGATCAGTATTCAAGAAGAAGATGAAGATCTACGCACAAGAAGCAATCAACATGAGAGCTGATGCTCCATATCCGCTTATGAATATGATGAGAAGATGGTTTTACAAGAAGGAATTAATTTCAAGAGCTGAAGCTCTAATCTCCATATTCAGACAAGAAAAGACTAATGCTGAAAGAAGCAATTCATACAAGAGCTACTGCTCTTAATCTGCTTTCAGAAGAAGAAGAAGCACAAATTCAAGAAGCAACTAAAACAGAGTTGTCGTTCCAAATCTGCTTAGAAAGAAGAAGATGAAGATCAAGAGCAAGAAGCAATCCATATAAGAGCTGATGCTGTTAATCTGCTTTCAGATGAAGAAGAAGATCTCATCCAGAAGTTGAAGAAAATAAGACTGCAAGATATTTTGTTTCTTGTAATTAAATGTAAAACACATAGAGTTGTTGCTCGTAGTGTGTTATATCTTAGAAACTTTTGATAGAATGTTTAGGCATCAGAAGTGACTTCTAGTCAGTGTGTCGTTAACATATGTACTTAAGAATATGAGATAATCTTCTTAACTAAGAAGCACACTTGTAATCTCCATAAGATAGATGAACGTTATATCCTGATGGGATCACTGAAGGGTTTCATCACCTATGGTTAGTCACAACAGTTGGCTGTGCGAGAGTCAATGGATGTTATATCTGTGGATCAAATCACTGAACAGTCCATTGCTGTTAGTCACGAGCAATTGGCTTGTGCAGGGAGTTAGTCACAACAGGTAGTTGTGCAGGTTACTAGATAGATGAACGTTATATCCTGTTAGGATCACTGAACGATTCAGTCATCTAGGGGTTAGTCACTCACGAGTAGCTTGTGCAGGATTAGTCACAACAGTTAGTTGTGCAGGTTGTTAGTCACGAAGGAGGATCGTGCAGATGTAATCAAGTTTGATTAAAATGGATTAAGTCCTCTGTTGAGAGGCAAATCACCTGAGGAGGATGGACTAGAGGTATCCTTATTCAAAAGGTGAACCAGGATAAAAATGAATGTGTCTTTTACTTTCTGCACTATTCATTTTAACTCAGAACCTTCACGCTGAAATCTTCAGAACTGTACTGAGACAAGTCATAAGTTGTGATGTTGCAAAGAAGTTAAAAATGAACATCTCATTGGTTATGCAACTCCATTCAAAACATGCTACCGCAACACTAATGTATATCTAGAAGATTAGATACAAGAAGAAAGGAAGATAATATTTAAGAAAGGGAATTTTAATTTTATAAAGAACACAATTCAATCCCCCCTTTCTTGTGTTTCTCTCCACCTTCAATTGGTATCAGAGCATGGCTCTGTATTAATCTCAAGATCAAACGCTTAACCGTGTAGAGAGATCAAGAAGGAGAAAAACCACACTGAGTTGAAAACAAAGTCATATTCAAACACCCAGTACAATCAGAAGATGTCAAGGCAAAGATCTCAAGACTCTGTGCACATCATCAACACATCATAATAAGTTTTGTGGATCAACTTCAAAATTCCATAAGAAGCTCAAGACATCAGAAAGAAGTAAACGTGCTCAAATGAAGACATTCAAAATCAGAAGATAAACAAGTGTAGCTGACTCGTGCCAAGTGATTATCTTCAATTCATCAACATAAATCAAAGGAAGAAGACAAGATAGAACAAGATTTTAGAGACAAGACTGTGAAGCAAGGAAAGGCAGAACTTCTACTCGTGAAGACTCTCTCTCTCTCTCTCTCAGAAAAGACTAGAAGAAAGGTTTATTTTTAAAAATGGTCAGATCTTTCTAAGACTCTCTCTTTTATAATTTTGTTAACTTTAATATGAGGTTATTAATAATGAATATAAATATTGTTTGCTTGCCTAGTATTAGTTGTCATCTACTATACTATTATTAGTCCTACTCTCCATGCATATTAGTAGTCTACTCATTTCCCTCGATAACATAGCTCAACCACCTCATTAACTCATCTGTCTCACATTTAATAATTCGATTTCTTTAGAGATATAAGTTCCTACATCATAGCTCCTAAATAAGCCACCCCTTTCTTAGAATTCATCCATAACCTATCTAGGAAACCACAACCTTCTTGAAGTTATCATAAAACCAATTTAATTCTCATCTGTTAAAAACATCATTGCATGTAGTCTTATGAATGTAGTCTACAATTAGAATTGGATAAGATATCTCTCGATTATGAGAAAACCTATCTACGAGAATCTTGTTAAAGACTTCTGGAAACACGCATCTCTTTACCCCGAGGAAAACTCCATCTCATCCTTCATATTTGATATTCCAATTTCCATTAACTGTTTCTCATTTGTCATTGAAACTGGATGTGAGAACCTAGGGATTCCTGTTAACTCATTTGGAACTCAATTCATTAATCATGAGATGTTAAGAACTCTTCATGATGTCTGACTAGGATATAACCACATTGATCCTGAAAGTCTCTTGCCCATTCCAAAAACATAGTTCAAGCTGGTTACCTCAAATTTCCTCTCCATAAAAGAAAACCAATATCTTCTAACTTATGGTGATCAGGCTTTTTATTGATGAATAACATGAGCATTAATCTGCCTCAATCTATGTTCAATCATTTATGGAATTCAATTTCTGACTCCAAAAATCGCATTAAGTCCTATATTCCCTTTGGAAGAATGCTGTCAGAAATTTTCATTCAAGATGGAACTATATAACTCATCAAAGAAATGATGGAGGAAGATGAAGCTGAAAACTTCCTTGAGAATATGTTATTATGGACTAAGGGTAATCACTTTAGAAATTAGTAAGCTTAGTGTGTAATCCTTCTTTTTTAAGTGAAGTTATGCTATGGTATTTGTATTATGCTTTCCATTGTTTACTTAGGCAATACCATAAGACGTAAGATATTCTGATCCAGTCACTTAGGCATAGGCTATATCAAAACATACTAAAATACTATCTTTATAATCTGGACTATGTGTGAAAACTAAACCAACTGAGTTAAGAAAACAAAAGATCAGAAGTTTAAAGAAAAGCTAAGAAGTAACTCTGAAGTCATGAATAGGACATCTAACAAAACAGAAGTTCATTAACATCTCTCGTCTGCAAAGATATGTGATTATTGAACATGTGTACAAAACATTCTGAAAGAACAAATGCGCTCAACCTAATGAGACAAAAAATCTAGGAAACTATTCCAAATCACGCAAAACACGCTACCCCTTCCTAAACGGTCAAATTCAATTAATGCTTGGAAATAATTGTTTTAACTCACTATTTTCTCTCCATTTCCAATACACAGTCATGATTGTTATAAATTCAAAAACCCTAAACAAACTCATCTCCCATCTCTTGCTCTATTCATTTCCTCATACCCTTGTTTAAATCGTCACTTCTCAAATCTCTCCGTCAATGGATTTCCAACCTCATCTTAACATCATCAAAGAACAATACATAGGACTAGTTGAAAGAAATGATTATTTTATGGAACTTCTCGAGAAGCAAGGCTGGTTTAATTATGCTATCCTTCTCAGGGGACCAGTCTTCGCCAATCTTGTAAGGACCTTCTGGATGGAAGCATCCGTAAGTGAAGACAACCGCAGCATCACAGCCAAAATCTATGGCATTCCGTTTATCATTATGGAAGAATCCATTACTGAAACTATAGGATATGCTCCTAACCCATCTACTATCATTCTCGGGTAGTTTGATCGTTGGAATGCGAATCACACTATGAGCAGAAATATCAGACGCATCGTCAATAATATGGTACTTTCGACTCATTTCAGATAAGTTATGTTTAGGTTCATCTTGTCTAACATAACACCCAGAGGAACCTTCAACCAAATCTTGTCAAATAGAGATTGTTTTCTCATTCATCGACTCGAAAATGGTCGTCCACTAGATCTTCCAAAGAGCATCTTCTGTTATCTCAAAGAATCTCTCACTGCTTTTGGATGTGGCCAAAGTATTCACATTCCATATGGAATAATTCTATCCGCTATGTTTGAATCTGCTGATTTAGTTCAAATTATTCGCAATGCAGAGTGTGAGGACAATGATGACATTCTCATAGAAGAAGAGTGTGAACCATTCTATGCGTAGATGTCTATAGCGTTCTCTATTGTATCTTTTTGGTTAAATTATTATCTGCTTTAATTTATAGTGAAAAGCTGTGTTCTTTCTTCTGTTTAATTACTGTTTATGCTATCTATGAGTAACACTCTGATCAATACAGGTCCATTTAACCAAAAGTAATTGTTTAAGAAGAATACAGGAAGAACCAATAATAAAGGAACATATTTTTAGAAGTTCTAAGATAATGCACGAATACACAACTAAATTTATCAATCTTCTGAAAAGCCAAAGAAGAAAGTATTTCAGGGGGAGCTATAAATCCGAAATTAACTCATGGGGTTATCTAATTCAGGGGGAGACTACACATCTCAGGGGGAGAAATTATCTTAGTAAACCTAGTCTATTCAATCCCATCTGACCCTCATAAACCTCTTACCTACAGGCTTCGAGGCATAGATCAATGACCATCCCACAATCCGGGTGGTTCACTTACACGACTAACCCTAATGATTACATCTTTCTTAAAACCGGATTGCCTACTAAACTAGGTTACACAGCTTCCTATTTATAACCTATTCCCAACTGAACTTGGGCCTTCAATCACAGCCATATTTGCTGTTACAAATAAGCAGAAAACTTCTGCTAAAAGAAAGGTCTTTAATTATAAGTTTCCTAAATTATCTGCATAATTAGAAACTGCATAATCTTCAATATTCTGACTTGATTCTCTTGACCTTTAAACCCGCGTCACATAGGATTGCATAATATTCCATAGAATATTCTGCATCTGTTGAGCACATGCTGAATCTTCATATTCCAGCTCAGCAGACGCGATGTCATGAGTTCCTGCATATGACATCTCATAAGACATGTTGTCAGGGTCTAAGAATTAAGGGAAAGACGTCTTTAGGCTTGGTCTCGATTTGAAATTTTGTTATATAAACTTTTTAGAAAGTGAAACAAACTTATTTTTGTTCGGGAAATCTTGTCGATTAATCATTGGATGTCCTTGATTATTAGCTTGCTGTGGATAAGGGTACATGCCCATGCTTCAGGCTTTTTCGTTTCTCTCGTTGACTTGGAGCGAGACTCTCCTATTTGGCTATGCATTTAGGGGTGTGATGGGTGGAAAATTTCCCTCTTTTTGTTTGAGTTTTGTTTTAGTGGTTACGTCTTCCTTCTTACAAATTTCTCTCTCAGGATGTTTATTATGTCTAAGACTTGGGGTTTAGCTTTTTTTTAGGCAACAAGTTGCATTAGTCACTCACGAGGAAGTGGTGGCTGGCTCCCTTGTGTTTGTTTTGTTTTCCTTCGACCTTAGTTTTTTCCTTCAATTTTGTTGTTTTGTGAGCGCAACTTGTGCTCAGGTTGTATCATGTATTCTTTAACTTCTTTTTCTTTAATATATCGATTTACTTTGCTATTAAAAAACTTTTAAAATCAATTTAATCAAATATAATTATAATGAAGTAGTTTTTTTAAAAGTAATAAGATAATAAAAACATAGAATATTATCTTACTATTTAGGACTCGATCCCTATATGTCTATTTTTATCGAGTTTCAAATTTGTAACTATATTATTTATCAAATTTTCAAAACAATTAGGATTATCTTATTAATTAAAGTTGTTAAGTCACTTAGCAACTTTTGGAGCCAATATTGAGGGTAGCTTTGTCATTTCCTATTTTTATATTTATTTATTATTTATTATTTATTCTATTAATTTTCCTTTTTTCTATATTTATTTATTTAAGTATTTCTTCTATTAATTTTCCTTCTTTCTATATTTATTTATTTATGTATTTATTATTTATCTATTATTTTTCCTTTATTATTTCCTATTTATGTATTTATTTAGTATTTTCTAAATATTATTAAAATTCAACTTATCTATCACCAACATATTTTCCAATAATCATATCATACTAAGTTATAATCCTAGAAGTTCTTCCCACTAAAATTTCCCGCCAAATTTTTTAATAAATAATAAATTAATTAATTAAATAAAAATAATTAATTAATTAATTAAATACATTTTAAACTATTTAAACTTTGAATCATCACAAAATGTATTTTATTGACAAACAAATTATTGAAAAGGATGTGTTGTAATAAAGGTTTGATCTTATATTATACTAAATTATACTCTTATAAAGTTGTTTTTCGATTCTTATTTTCTTAGTTTTTTAATGTATTATTGTTTGCTAATTTTTTGTTAATATATTGATTTTTGTAGGTTTAAACTTTGAATCATCGCAACATGTATTTTGTTGATAAACAAATGGTTGAAAAGGATGTGTCGTAATAGAGGTTTGATTAAAATATTAATTAAATTATTTATTGTCATATATGACGATTCTTAACTTTATTTTTTAATTATGTTTATTATTCATACATTTATTCGATTCTTATATTTATTTTTATTTTTTAATTATTGTTTGCAAATTTTATTTATATTTATTTTTTAATTATTGTTTGCTAATTTTATTTATATTTATTTTTTAATTATGTTTGCTATTTTTTTTTATATTGATTTTTGTAGATTTAAAACTTTGAATCATCACAATTTGTTGACAAACCAATTGTTGAAAAGGATGTGTTGTCATAGAGGTTTGGTTAAAAGATTAATTAAATTATTTATTGTGTTTATTATTCATTATGTTTATTAATTGAAAAGGATGATTTCTTCACTTTAATTTTTCATTATGTTTATTATTCACATATCTATGTTTATTATTTATATTTTTTCATCTTATTTCATCAATAACTCATTTCATATTGTCCATTCCCTCCGTTATAACTATTGTCACCACTAACTCATTTTATATTAAAACTCAACTTCTTATCTTTATTAATTTATTAATAATTTTTACAAAAATTATAAATAATTAATATTGCTTTGAGTAATCATTCTTCTACTTATGATTTTTATTTTCTTTCACAAATTTCGCAATTTTATATCAAATGAAATTATTCTCTTATAATGTTTGTTTGTTTTTATTTTTAGTTTCTTTATTTCTTAATTTATTATTATTTTTTAAATTTAATTTGTGAAGATATTTTATTTTTAATTTAATTATTAATTGATTAATAAAAATATTTGGAGAGGTATACAAATAATAACTTTAGGAAATTAATAATTTAAAAGTATGATATGAAATAGTAAAAAGTTTATATTTTTCTAAAATTTGCTCTTATTTAATATTTTAAATTTAATTTGTGAAGCTATTAAATCAGTTTTATATTAATTTTTTTATACCAACCACCTCTACCACTATTAATAATTAAATAATTAATAAAAATAATTTAGTTAATTAATTAAAATAAATTAATAAACCTCTATAACAATTACTGAAGTTACAACTCTCCACTTTCTTTTCAAATCTATGTATCTCTCCATCTCCATCATAGGAAAGATGAAACAAATTATACATTGCCTTCTCCTTCACGATACAATTATCATTATCAACTAGTGTCTTACCCGTGCGTTCGCACGGGTACCCGTCGTTTTCGCGCATTTGGGTTTAGGGAAATTAGAAATGTTAGAAAAAGATTATAAGTTGTTTTCGCGCATTTGGGTTTAGGGAAATTAGAAATGTTAGAAAAAGATTATAAGTTAGGCTAAAGGTTATCATAAAGAAAAATAGTGTGTAAAACATAAGGGAATGGAAAAGTTGTTGTTGGGGAAGGTTCGTTCGAGGGTATTAGTGAAGTTGCAGATATATCGAAGGACAATAGTGAAGGTGGAAGGTGTGACAACGGGAATTCATTATTTTGATCAATAACTTCGTGTCCCGTTAATATTAAAAAAATTGACCAGCAACTTAATCTTTAATATTAAAAAAAATATATTGTTTGTGTTATCGTTAATATTCAATATTTTGTCAAAAAGCCCGTGTTCCCGTTAATATGTATTATTTTGATCAGTAAATTTTGTGTTCCCGTTAATATTCAAAATTTGTTCCCGTTAATATTCAAAAAAATTTCCCGTTAATATTCAAAAATTGGATCAGTAACTTAATGTTTCTGATAATATTCAAAATTTTGATCAGTAAGTTCGTGCTCCCGTTAATATTTAATATTTTAATCAATAATATTAACGGGATACCCGTGGCACAAATGTTTAAAATATATAAATTTCTTTTCAATAGGTTGGGCCAAAGTTTGGGATATATTGATTAATAATATATCAGTAGAACAAAAACTCATGTTCTTAGTAAATTCATGTTTCCGTTATTAATCAATATTTTGATCAGTAACTTCATGTTCCCGTTAATATTCAATATTTTGATGAGCAATTTAATATTCCCGTTAATATTCAATTTTTTGATCACTAACTTCATGTTCCCGTTAATATTAATAGTTTAAAATCAATTATTCCTATATATAAATAATTTTGTTTTGGAATTATCTAGGCTAAATTACAGTTTTGGTCCCTCTGTTTTGGGTTTTTCACGATTTTGGTCCCCATATTTTCTTTTTAAACAATTTTGGCCCCCATCCCAATTTTGATGCAACTGTTCATGTACGGACATGTACTGTTCATGCATTGTTCATGGACAAAATTGGGATGGAGGACTAAAACTGTTTAAAAAGAAAATAGGAGGACCAAAATCGTGAAAAACCTAAAACAGGGGGACCAAAACTGTAATTTAGCCAATTATCTATAAACATATTTAAATCAATAGTAAATTTATTGTTGTTATTGTTCAATATTTAACTAAATGTGTTAATATAAATATCATATACGCGTACCATATAACTACCCGTGTGTGTCCGTACTATATTATTTCGTATTTAGATGGAATTGACCCGTTAACGTTTTAATTTTAATGTTTCAATTATTTTATATTATATATAGATAAATATATATTGATCATTGATGAACTTGTCCGATTAAATGTTTAAATTTTATAAAAAAGAAACAAATAAGAATATTTAAACAAATATGATTCAGTTTCAATATTCTTATTAATATCATTTATTAATTTATAATTTATTATAAAACAGTTTATTTAAATTTTAAAATTAATTTGACTTTTTTGTTGGTATTAATTTAACACACCTCCAAAACATTGCTCAACTACTTCATCAAAGTAATTTCTGGAACTTAAGCACAATATTAAATGCACGGTCTATATCCAAGTACAATGATCAATCGTTTCAAATGGCACAAATTAAGCTTCATGTGGAATGTAAACACAAATTAAGTAATGGAATTTAAGTGCAAGTTAAGTGAGCATGAGCATTGTCTAAGCTTCATGTTTAAATGGAGGAGACTTTTTAGAGTTCCCATCCCACAAACATGTTAAACCACCTATAAATGATGATATAAATTAAAAGGATTTGGTTATATTTTTGTGGTTGCTTTTGAAGGATCAAATTAAATGATAAGCAGCAACGGAGCAAACGGTCCAGGCGGCACTGATCTAGCCTATCAGAAAGCTATAACCGACAGTACTATCCAATGAATAGCTAATAATAAATTCATAATTTTGCATGACATAAAGGTTTTAATACTAATGATTATAAATTTAAAGGTAATAAAACAATTCTTAAAAGCAATGACTTTGTCTCATTGGCATTTAGTAAATTCCAATTCAGTAAGTAAATTCCATTATTCAACTTTTTAATTTTTGCAAGAAGCCCGTGTGCAAGCTCTATCTAACTTTTTCATTTTCCAGGTTTCAAATTCGTTTCTTTGGGTCTCTGATAAGTTGGTTTCCATTGCCAATTGTGACATATCTACAAATATTATTGACAACAATTTGAATAATCAACTTCATAAGGATCAATAGAACTGTACCATTCATATTGTATGATCTCCATTTATTGACCTACTTTCAGCATAGATACTTGTTAAAAGAAAGACAACAAATTTTGACACTTCCATAAAAGATATTGATAAAACTTAATGAAAAACCAACAATGAGCTAACACTATTCTTCTTATAAAGAAAAATTTTTCCACTTTTTTCTTAAAAGCGGAATAAAGGAAATAATAGTACTTTTTTTAGTTATCATAAGTTATATGCTCATACACCTGCACCTACGGGATAATCAACTTCGTCGGAAATGTCGATTTGTATTTCATCCTTTCAACTTTTTCTGCCAAGGCCTGCATATGGTGATTTCAAGACCTGTCGCGCATAACTTCATGGTGATAGCCCAGTTACAGCCTTGCACTCGAGCGAGATCTAAGCATATATTTGACCTTTTCCCTGTTGGCTGTCAATATAGCCTATTTTAAACATGCACATCGATCAAAAACTTGTCATATGCTTTTCATCTCCTATGACATTTTCAGGTCATAAACCTTTATCATAAGTGGAATTATGAGTTGCATGCTAGGTAAAAAGAATAGAACATGAGTTACCAATAATTTTTCAGACTTGCTAGCCACAACATCATGTTAAATATATGAAGGAAAGCATAAATACTAAATAGACGAATTCTTCCTACCCTTTGATAAGTAATAGTTCTCATTGAAATTACCCACATAAAAACTACCAGTTCCATAACATATGACATCTTTTCACTTAAATTCCTACAATTAACAGTCAATAGAAACTTGTACAGACTAAGAATGGATCACTAACCTGGAACATCTTCAAAAACATCACGCTTGTACCCTTTGCACCAGAAAAACAAAACGCTACCAAAAAAATCAAGAAGCATTAAACCTATAATTGTTCCAACTATGAGGCCTTTTTTTGATTCATGTGAAGAACCTGCCAAGTAAAAGAAAATAAGTTTTCTACCTGTTGCTTTTTGCTTGTGGGTAGGTGGAGGGTTAGGGAAAAAATGTAACCTTGATTTGCATTATCAGATAAGCAAAGATGCTGATAACCCACGCCACAATTCAACTTACTTCCAATGAAACTGTGATAAGAAACATAGTGAAACAAATTTCAACTGGGACATATGCAATCTAACTTATGGAAATGAAAAAATCACATGAACCTTCAGTTGTAATGTTATCAATGACCATTAGAATCATACACTACTATTTGATTAGGTTGGTAACAATAATTTTTGTATACAATTATGAAGTTACGTAGATGCAGGTCAGGGATAGAAAGTCATTAAACCGAGCTTTAAATAAATAATCAATCCCTGCCAGGTGCTGAGCCCATTTATAAGGGCGTGAAGTTCTATGAGCATTGAATATTATAGCATCTTGAACAAAAAGGTTAGTTGACTGCATCATCATTTAAAGGAAAGAAAAGGAAGATAAATGATTAGTAGGATAATACATCGAAGATGCAGATAGCTAAATGAAGATCATGACGGTAACAGGAAAGCAATCAAACCTGGGTGATTAAGCTCAAGGCCTGTATCATTAGGAAATAAATTGCATAAGATGTCATTGTCAGGACCATCATTAGATCCTTCTATTGTATTCCTGTCTGCTAACAAAGAGCATGAGTTATTCTTAATGCATAAGAGTATACTGATGCCTGAAACAAACAATAAAAAAGTGCAAGTACACAAAGGTTTTCTGCTTCCCATCACCTGGGCTCTGCTTGATCCTTCTCAAATGCTGATCGGCACGAAGAGGTTTTCAAACCTATACCAACTCCGCCATCCACAACACCTCCCATGGAATCAACCTCAGCATTTACAACATGAGGAGATCGGGAGTTACATTTATGCATTCCCGCCCTTAATATCTAAGAGCTTCACTTCCCATCTAATACAAAATCTGCTAATTTTGAAAGAAAAAAAAGGGGGAGTGAATAAGGCATGAATCCAATAATATAGCAATTCCAAGGACACGGACTTTTTCAATAGTCATACATTAGAAAATCAAACCACACAACAGAGATCAATACATACCTAAAGATCTTACGTGCATCGACTCGTGCATTTTTCTTTGTCAGTTCTTCCATTTGCATCTCTTCCTAGTCAAGTGCATGCATTAAGGATTCAATTTCTGCAATAAATCATAAGTTACAGAAATAGTTTAAGTTTTTGTTTATAAAATCTCTAACCAATACACTTTTTAGAAACCAGTCTGAGATCTTACTTTTCAGAACAGTTTAACTTCCAAGTACCTCGCACTTTCTTGAGGCAGCAACCATGCCCATCTCAGAAGGACGGCCGTTAGTAGATTCAGCTATCTTATTAAGAGACGGCTTCAAACTGGAATATCCAAGTGCACCCATTTTGATTAGTAATCATATATTTGTGCATTCAATTAATAATTCCACGTATGAGAAGTAAATACTCTTCCAAAAGGAAATGGTTCTTACCGCATACATGCACTCATTAATTAGAAAATCTTCAAGCTCGCGAACATTTGTCACATCTAGCTCCTGCATCAATTGGTCATAGGGAAATACCTGAAAAGACAGTTGAAATTGTAAATGTAGATTCTAAAATCATATCACTCACAATTCAAATAAAACTATAATGGAACCTCACAAGCATTGGGATAGATAGTTTGTTGAATGACTATAATGGCTTCCGTTTTACTTACAAAAAGTTAGCACATCTGCTTCTTTTAGAAGAATAGGAACCTCACACGCCATCACAGGTTGGTTCATACCTGAAACCGTAACAGTAAAAGAATCAGTTACAAATTCATTCACCGCCTAAGAAATAAAGCACCAAGTAGTATTTCAAACCTGTGTAAAAAAATGGCTTATCTTTTGAGATGATTTAACCACATACAAAACCGGCACCATTTCACCATCAACTTGAATCCTTCGACATTTCAATGCACTAACCTACGATCCAAACAAATAACCATATGAATGAATCCACATAGCAACATCATTTCTCCGTATAGTTTAAAAAATATTACAAAATATCAAATCAAAATAATAACAATAGTATATTTCTTACATAATATTCAGGAGATTTTTAAGTTTCCAACGGTGTTGATGCACTTTCACTCTCGTTAGGAAGTATTCCAAAACCATTTTATAATGTTAGTATTGCTATAGCTTCATTCGGAGCAACAAAAAACGGTGTTTTTGTTTCGTGCTCAGCAGACAACTGAGGCTCTTTTGAATCAACAGTCAGGAATGGCGCACCATGGATCATGACAATAGCTGCTACCTACATTGAAACTAAACAAATTGAAGAAACATCACATGTATCAAACAAAAATAAGCAATATATAACCTGTCCAACTGATTCTTCAAATTCAGTTGGCTCATCACCCTTATCTTTGTTGATTTTCTTCCTGGAAGTGAACATCTTGACAACTGTTACCGGCAATGAAGAAAAATTAGCAAATGTATGAGCTTCATTAACATCCAACAAAAAATTCATCACAAATACCCAACTTATATAGCTCTGCACATTCATAAGAATTACTCTTCGTTAATTTAAAAATCTAAAACAGCCTTTAAGTTCTTACCACTTTAATTTGTGACTTTGACATTTTTCATACAACATACAACTAAATTTCATAGCATACAAAATATAAATCCATGGAAGATGAATGATTGGATTAGAGAATGCGAAGGGAACTAAAGATATTACTCTTCAGCCAAGGCTGCTGGCCGTTTTGCAGATGGATAAACACAAAGACACAATGGTTTTGATAGGGGAAGTTTAATAAGATCTGCAACCTCATCGGGCATGGTTGCCGAAAAAAGCATGGTATGCTTTTTTCTGGGACACACGCGAACCTGTAAAACAATCAAATATGCTTAATACTCCTTTCCAACAGCATGACAAAATCAATTATGAAATTGCACATGTAACAACGGCAATTTTTGTATCATAGGGTTAACTAACACTCACAAGTTCTTTAATTTCAGCATCAAATCCAAGCTGCAATAGACGATCAGCTTCATCAAGGATCAAAACAGCAAGATCATCCAAATTCACTGACATAGAATTGGGTAAATGGTATATCATGCGTCCTGGAGTAGCCACAACAATGTCTGGCATTGATCTCAAGGCAGCCTCTTGCACCTAGGATGAGAAACAACTACTTTTAGAAAACAATCTTCATTACTCACCAATAAGCTCAATATCTTATGAATAAGTGACATCAAGAATATTTCATTTAAAAAATGCAAACCTTGTTTTCTGGCTAATTAGTTTACAAACTACACCTCCAACTGATAAATGAGAAGAAAAAAATTCAGTGAAAATAAATCAGATTGGAGAAAGTAATTGAAATTCATAAAAACAAAAACATAATTTATCTATCAAACCTGAAATCAAAATTCAGGCCACAGTTTAACCATAGTAAATAAACAACCACATAAACAACCACATGCTTATGATCAACATAGCATGATAGTTTGGAGAAAAAAGTTATGAAGATGAAAACAAAACAAATTTAAGAGGATTGAATAAAACGTTATGCGACTCCTCTCTTGAATTTGTCTAAAGAAAACTGAGTTAAGCATATAATTGCAACTTAAATTGGTCAAATTTCGATTTAACACATTATACAATATTAAAATAGAGCTGTATATATGTATCTACAACCTGTTTTATGTTGCAATTGGCAAAATCAACTACATGGTACCGGCTGCTACTTTTTGTTCACACTGTTCGCATCATGCTTTGTTACAGCCAATGATTCAATAGGGTGTTGCCAAGCCCACTCAACCTGCATTTCAAAATCAAAGTAACGCCATGAAAACAATCGACTTAACTTGCTCAACCAACCAATCAATAAACATGAAACTTTTTTGTTAAACAAAAACAACCTCATAATACATAGAAAGCAGAATTCGATTAAAACATGAAGAGCAGCCACATTCGTTGGGAACCCATACATACATAAAACCATCTCCCAAGGACGCTTGCTCTTAGTTCTCCAAGCTCCACTCCCAATTTCACCATTGTGTTGCCTGATCCGACGCCGCAGATTAACCGTAAATCTGCAAAACATAAAATCAAACCAATTAAACAATATAAGAACTTAAATATCCACAGTAGATGAAAATAGATTAATTGCAGATTACCGTTCGAGTAAATTCCTCTTTGACTCTCTAGCGTTTATGAACAATTAGCTTAATAAGAGAAACCCAAATCGAAACGAATCGCCACCTGAAATTCAAAGCATAAAGAAAATCAAAATACTACAAAGAACCAATCAATCCGCATAACTCGAGATGACGATGTAGATGCGTCGCTAATAGGAAAAAATAAGAGAGATTGGTTTGGAACTTTCATCAAACACTTTATAGATCAGGTGCAAAGCTCTGTATTTTGACAACACATTAACATCAACAACAACATAATACAACACAAACGAAACAGAAGCAAAAGAAGGAAGGAGTACCAGAACCGAAATCAAAAGGGAGATCCATGTTTTTCGACCACCAGAAGACCGCTTGAAAATTGCTTCGATAGGAGAAGGAAGAGAATATTTGTAATACCTGAAAACAAAATATAGGAATACACAAAATCAAGAACAACATCAACACGTAGAAATCACAGAAGAATCGAAAACGAAAATCAAGATTAAATGCTTACCCGAGCTTTCGCGCATTTGAAGAGTGATGTATTTGTTGTTATGAATCGAAGAAAGGGAAAAAAACCCTAAACGAATAAAATGGAAATTTGAGAATTCTATCACTGAGAGTAGCAGATTTGCGCGCAGAGGAAGACGAACTCGGAAATTTGATTGAGAATAGCATTTGAAAGAGAAACGGTTTTGCGAAACCGCTGTAGAAGAAGAAGATTGGAAGTGGTTGCTGAATGATAAATTAATTACGTAACCGTGGAGACAATGGGGGGACGTAACCGCTGGAAGTTTAACGTGAAAGAATTGAAGAATAAATTGAAGAACAGAATAGGTGAATTGAAGAATAAATTGAACAACAGAATGGGTGAAGTTGCTGATGTGGATCAACCATAGAAGAGTTGCTGATGTGGACAGCCTAAGAAAGTCCCAAATGGTAGACTTTTCTTATATGATAGATTATATATTACTCTCCTCACCATACAACCATCATTTTCTTACATGTGCTTTTCGTTTATGAAAAACGACGATTTTTTAATGAGGAGGATAAACATTGTTGAACTTTTCTATTTTATCAAATTATTATATTGTCGAATTTTTTAACTTCTTTTTTATTAATTATAATATATTTGTTTATTGGTTTACAGGTTTTTGATAATTTATAAATTTATCTAACTTTTTATAGTTATTATATTGTGTAGTTATTTAGTCAATTTATAAGTTATTTATTCAATTTGTAACTGATCAGGGTCGGACCCACCTTATAGGTTGTGTGGTTGGGTGCCCCCACTACACGTGACTCACTATTCCTTCATTCTTCCTTCCTATTCAACATTTCAACTTCATTCTCTGATTTCTATCTCACTCATTCTAGAGAAGCATTTGGTGTATATGTAGTACTGATAATATTTAGTTATGAAGTTGTAATGTTGTATTAATATTTAGAACTGAAGTTATCTGATACTTGTATATGTAGTATGTAGTTTATTAGTATGAAAAACTATATATAGTATGTAGTATGAATAACTGAAGTTATATATTTAGTATGTAGTATATGTAAAATATATAGTATGGTACTGTAAAATACATGATACACTTATATGGTAGTAATTTTGGTGTAAAATACATGTATGGAGGAATGAATTATTTTGGTGTAATTAGTATGAAAAACTTCTTTTTAATGGTACTGTAATATATGTAATATATGTATGGAAGAATGGATTATTTTCCTTTTTTTATTTCAGTATATTTTTATTTTATGGTGTAAACCGCAGCCCACCGAACCGATCCTAACCGCATTGGTTTGGTTTCGTTTGGTTTGGATGACTTTTTAAAAATTAACCGAACCAAACCGAACTGTATGCATTTTTATCTCGCGGTTAGGATAACTTTTATGCTCAAAACCGAACCAAACCGCACCGCGAACACCCCTAGTTGCATATACTAATATGTATTGACTAACTATTTATTATATTATAGATAAGTTTGATGAAAAAACATAAGCCTCTAACACTACATCATTAAACATATTTATTTAAAATCATCTATAGCATTGGTAATAATATTGTAGTTAACATATATTTTTATTTGACATTAAAATACTAAAATCATTTAAATATATAATTGAAGAAAAACTAAATAATTATTTATAAATTTATATTTTACCCCCACTATATAAAATGTCTGGGTCCGTCTCTGTAACTGATGATACTTATATTAGATTAGAGACTTTGACAAATTTACCATCTCATTTGTAAATGTATTAACGTTGTGAATCTTCTATATATAGTTATTTGCTTCATTATAATCCGTATATAGATACCATTGTCTATCTATTTTATTTATTTTAAAACTGATATATGAATTTTTGATATATAATACTTTTATTTCTCAATTTAAAGAATAAAAAAAGTTTTCTAATTATTGCAAGCCTTATTCATTTTTTAGAAGAAATAGTCACATTCATCTCATCTTTTATAATGTTTGTATTACTTAAAAATTTTAAATATCTTATTTTATCTCTAAATCAATTATTTGAAATTCAAAATATATTTATTTATTTAAATAAATAAGAAACAAATAATTTTTTAAACAACAATATTAAACAATAAAAATTAAATTAAATTTGTTTTACTCATTATTTTTTTTATTATTTCATTTTACAATCTCCAAAAAAAAGTTTTTAATTTTATAATGACACTATTTAATTTTCTAATTGTAAAATAGTAGATTAACTATACCAATATATAATATCTGGACTATTTTTATTTTTTTAATCATATCATACTAAATTATAATCCTATAACTTCTTCCATAAATTTTCCCTCCAAAACTCCCTCCAAAATTAATCCTAATCTTAAATTAATATTAATTGTAATAAAACATTTCCTAAATTTATTAAAAAAAATTATTAATAATAATAATAATAAAAATAAAGATGTTACATTAAAATTAATTCTAAAAAATGGTTTCCCAATTAATAATAATAATCTTAAATTAATATTAACAGTAATAAAACATTTCCTAAATTTATTTAAAAAAATTATTAATAATAATAATAATAAAAATAAAGATGTTACATTAAAATTAATTCTAAAAAACGGTTTCCCAATAAATTAAAAAACATACACGTTCCCTAATATTTTCCAAATAATAAGTTAGTTATTTAATTTATTCAATGGTCCACCATAAAAAACAGTTTCTTTCACTTTCTGTAAACCACTCTCCACTACTATGTAAGATCTCTTTGGTTTCTTCCAATTCCTTCTGTTACTATATAAGTAGCTATAATATAACCAATTCTACTAGGTTTTAATAACTATAAGAGATGTATCTATTTATTTTTAAAGTTTGTTTGATGTTTTTTGGTTTGTTTCTTTTCAGGTCTAATAAGAAGGACATTCAAATTATGACTTCTATTTGCACCTGAGTCCTTTGTGGTCTTTTCATATGCAGTGAGAAGGACATTCAAATTGATATGGATGTAGTTACATATTAGAAGATATCAAAGATCCCTTCTTTCATTGCTTCCATTATCATTCACAAGATGTTTTGCATAACACTGACCACATAAAATCTTCTGTTTTAGCAGTTTCAAAAACTCTCACAAAATGTATGATGTTGTATTTTATGTTTTCTATTTTGGTGCAGCAAGCAAATGAAGAGTTTTTTTTATTTTTAATTGTGTATTTAAATTGTACTGATTACAATCATAATTTAATTCAAATAGTGTTACCAATAGTTGATTTGATATATAATCAAAATTCTTGAGTTCACATGTAATCTTCTCACTTTAAATTTTCTAAATATTCTGTCACGCAGTTAAGAATTGTTATGTTTTTAAACCACGTTGAAATAAACACTCTTAAAATTTAAAATCATAATATCATTATTTTTTTTATTTTAACCACAGTAATATATTAATTTTACCTATGAAATTGTATATAAGATGTTGCACCTCACTAGCATATTAGACCATTAATATCTTCTGCATATACAATATTTTTGTATGCGTATAATATAATCAAAAATATACTATATTATTATGTATAAATAATTTTAATTATATATTGTATAATTTATATATTGGACTTCTTCTAAAATTAAATAATACTTTGTCTCTCTTTACCATAATATTATTAATATTTTATATTTTAGATATACTTGCCTTTATTTGTTTTGTATTTTTAATTTTAATTTTTTTCAGTTTCAATATATTTTATGCTTCATGAATATAGTTTATAATTTAATATAATTTTTTATGTTAATGTATTTTGTATAGGGTGTTGAATATTATTTACTTTATATTATTTTGGATAACAAATCCTTTAATCATAAAATATATTTTATATTAATGCACTGTATATTTAATTTCTTTTATAGGATTGTCAACTATATTTAAGTTTTAAAATTAGTTGTCATTAGATATAAAACAGTAATAGATGCTTAAGATATAAACTATTAAATTTGTTTAAAACGTTTTTATTTAAAATTTCAACGACTTATAATGAACTCTTCTAATTTTATTATTTATCTTTTATCATTTGAAATATTTATTTTGTTATTTTGATTTCATAATAAAATTTTTAATTTTATTATTTTTAAATAATATATTTTAAATTATTAAAATAAATTATAATAATTATCCGTGCATCGCACGGGTGTACGACTAGTTTAATGTAAATTTGACTATTTTATACTCTTTGATTTTTTTAAAATCCCTTTTAATTATATTTTAATTTTTTTCATAAATATTCATTATTAAATTGTTTTTAATATTTTTCTTAAAAACACAATTAATATGATATCACAATATTTTAAATTATTTTTTAATCATATTTATTTATTAATAATAGTTCAATAAAATATATTCGTGGATCGCACGGGCAAACGTCTAGTTTTTTATACTCTTGTTATTTCATTTTGTTATTTATTTAGTAAATTTTATTCAAAAAACAATAATTATTTTTATTTTAAAGAAACAATTTTATTTTACTATTATTGAAAAACACACGTTCAAATAAATAAATAGTTTCTGCCTTTTATTCCACTTATTATTTAAACCCATATTTTTTACTAACATGCTTTTTATTCCCACGATTTAAAAAAAAAAAAAAGAAAAAACTTTCCACTAATTATTTAAACCCACATTTTTTACTAATATGCTTTTTATTCCCAGTTTCCACGATTTTAAAAAAACTGTCCACTAACCTATCCCCTATTTCCATTTTCATGAATTTCTTAATATAAATATACCCACTTAATAAATGAAGTCTCCTGATTTCCAAATTCTAACAACACCACCTTCATCATCGGGTAAGTTCTAACAACCATTTTGCTTAACATTTTATTTTATTTTTTATATTCATTTCATACTACTTTTTTTATTTGTTGTCTTTTAGAAATGGATTTGAAACACAAGATTCTAAAAAAAATATATATGCATGTTTAGGAATTACTGTATGTATTTTTTTTAACATATCTGCATGTTTAGGAATTACTGTACATATTTTTTTAATATATATGCATGTTTAGGAATTACGGTTTTGTTTAACATTTTATTTTATTTTTTTATCCATTTCATACTACTTTTTTATTTAATTTCTTTTAGCAATGGATTTGAAACACAAGATTCTGCAAAAATAGGAATTACTGTATGTATTTTTTTTTTTTATATATATGCGTGTTTAGGAATTGTTCTTCAACGTTAAAACAATTCTTTAAAGACATATCTTTTTAAAACAATAGTTTTTGGTGAACCTTTGCACTCATATAGTATAGTTATTGTAGGAATTAGACTCTCAAACTTTTGAGTAATTCCTTATCGTTAAAGATAACAATGGAGAAAATAAGAACAAAAGTAGGATTAGGGTTTGCGGAAATTAAAAGAGTAGAAGAAAGTATTTTCTGCAGAGTTTCTTTCTGCCCACAAACTGTGGAAATTCTGTTACTCACTTGCAACTGCAACTTCTGTGAATACAAGATAATGACTTGATTACAAATAATGAGGGTTACTTCCTATTTATAGATTTATGTTAGCTTTCTCCCTAAGCCAAAGCTCAAATTTAATCTATTTTAAATCTAAATCAAATCTATCTAGATTTAAAAACAAACTTATGTGTAACAAACTGTTACACACTTCGACACACCTTGTGTTCGAGCAACAACCTGCTTCGACACAAGGAATTACAAATTAACACACCACCTAATTCATTGTGTCTAAGCTATCTACATTCATCATAGCTCTTAGTCTTCTGAATATTTCAACCAGCACTCCCTTCGTCATGATATCTGCAATCTGATTCTCAGTTCTGCAGTGTTCCAAATTCATCTTCCCTTTAGCTACCTGCTCTCGAAGATAGTGGAACCTCATTTCAATGTGCTTGTTTCGACCATGTGCTATCGGGTTCTTCGCCAGATTGATAGCTGACATGCTGTCGATCTTCATGGTAATTACTCCATGATCTTTCCCTGTTATCTCTTCGACCAAGTTCACCATCCACGTTGCTTGACATGCACAAAGAGAAGCAGTTATGTACTCTGCTTCGCATGATGATAATGCCACTTCTGGTTCCTTTCTCGAACTCCAAGCAACTGGTGCACCACCTAGCATAAACACATAACCAGCTGTAAATTTTTTATCCTCAGCATCACTACACCAACTTGAGTCGGTGTAACCCACTAATTTGCATTCTTTTCCCTCATCAGCTGCAGGAAACAAAATGCCATAGTCGAGGGTTCCTTTCAGATACCTCATTATCCTATTCGTTGCTGCTAGGTGTGATACCTTTGGCTTCTGCATGAATCTACTTATCATACCTACACTATATGCTAAGTCAGGCCTTGTGTGACAAAGGTATCTCAATGACCCAATAAGTCTTCTGTATTGGGTTGGGTCGACATCCTCTTCATTTGGGTTCTTCGACAGTTACAATCTTGTTTCAGCAGGCGTCAAAGTCGAATTGCATTCTTCCATCTCAAATCTCTTGAGAATTTCACTTGCATATCTTCTTTGATGCATCATCAAGCCTCTACTACTCTTGTAGAATTCGATGCCAAGGAAGTACAAAATTTCGCCCAAATCCGACATTTCAAATTCCTTGCTAAGATCACCTTTGAAGCCTTTGATCTCTTTCTTGCAGCTACCTGTTATTAACAAGTCATTAACATAGAGACATAGTATAAGCAATTCACTCTTTCTTCTTCTTACATATACCCATGTTCAGTTGTTCACTTCACAAATTCTTTCTCCCTTATGAAATTGTCGATCTTCTTATTCCAAGCTCTTGGAGCTTGCTTCAGTCCATACAGGGCTTTATGCAGTCTGTACACTTTTCTCTCTTCGCCATGTTTCACAAATCTAGTTGGTCGTGCAACATAGACTTCTTCGTCCAAGGGTCCATTCATGAATGCACATTTAACGTCCATCTGACACATGTGCCAATTGTTCATGTTTGCCAGACCAACAACCAACCTGATCGTTTCGATCCTGGCAACAAGTGCAAAGACCTCATCGAAGTCAATTCCTTCCTTCTGAAGAAATCCTTTTGCCACAAGCCTTGCCTTGTGTCGAGTCACTTCACCTTTGGGATTACACTTCACCTTGTATACCCACTTTACATCAATTGCCTTCTTGCCTTGAGGCAATTCGACAAGTGACCAAGTATTGTTGTCTTTGATGGACTTCAATTCTTCATTCATAGCTTTCACTCACTTCGAATCCTTCAATGCCTCAGTTGCATTGACAGGTTCGACATCTGCGTAGAAAGCGTAATGTACCAGATCACCTTCATCATTGACTACATCATCTGATGTAATCACACATTCTTGCAACCTTGCAGGCATGTGTCTTGTTCATTGAGGTCTTCTTGGGCCTGCATTACCTCTGACTTCTTCTTGTCGAACTTCTTCTTGTCGAACTTCTTCTCTTTCGACTTTAGTAGCTGGTTCGTCACAAAAGAGTCTTACTGAATCCTTCTTGACATTTTCTATCCAATCCCATTCTTTAAGCTCATCTATGATCACGTCCCTGCTGATCACTACTTGCATGTTCACTAGGTCAAACAACTTGTATCCTCCAGTCGAGTGATATCCTATAAGAATCATTTGACTTGACTTATCATCAAGTTTTCTTCTTAACTGATCTGGCACGTGTCTATGTGATATAGATCCAAATACCTTCAGATGAATCAAGCCAGCCTTCACACCAGACCAACATTCTTCTGGAATAATTCATTCTAGCTTCTTTGTCGGACATCTGTTTAGAATGTATGTTGCAGTCGACACTGCTTCTCCCCAAAATTCTTTAGGTAAATGCTTGTCTTTCAACATACTTTTCACCATATTCATGATGGTTCGATTCTTCCTTTCTGCAGTTCCATTCTGCTGTGGAGTGTAGGGTGGCACCACCTCATGCACAATCCCTTCTTTCTCACATAACATGTCGAAGTCTTTCGACACATATTCTCCACCACCACCAGTTCTTAAAACCTTGAGCTTTTAACCACTTTGTCTTTCGACCATAGATTTGAACTTGACAAATACCTCGATCACTACGCTTTTCTTCTTGATCATGTAAGTCCATAGTTTTCGACTGAAATCATCTATGAATGTAACAAAGTATTTGTTACCTCCATTCGAATCCACCTGGATAGGACCAGATACATCAGAGTATATGATTTCAAGAATAGCCTTCGACTCACTTCATGCATCCTTGCTGAAGCTATTCTTGTGATGCTTTGCCTGCACACATTCCTCACATACCCCGTTTGGAATGTTGATTTCTGGAAGTCCTGAAACCATATTCTTTCTTTTTAAGTCTCTGATATCATTGAAGTTGAGATGGCCTAGTCGATAGTGCCATATCCATTCATCTCTGCTAGCTGCAGTTGCAAGGCACTCGTGCTCCATCATACTGAGTTCGATTTTGAAGGTTCTATTCTGTGACATATGAGCCTTCAAGATTAACCTCCCACTTGCATCGATAACTCTCATCATCTTGTCTTTGATCGAACTTTGTAATTCTTTTCGACCAACTGCCCAATGCTGAGTAAGTTGCTCTTCATGCCTGGTATGTACAACACATTGGATATTACTGACCTCTTTCCATCTTTCCTTGTAATCATTATATCACCAATACCTTCAGCTGCTAGAGTATTGTCATTTGAAAATTTCTCAATGTTCTTTATTGAGGGTTTTATGTTGACAAACCAATCTTTTCTTCCAGACATATGCGATGAGCATCCTGAATCCAAGTACCATTGGTCCTTGAATTTATCTTCATCTTTTGTTGTGACCATCAGCAACATCTCTTCTTCTTCTTTTTTTGCAAGCTTTGCATCACTTTCTTGACTTTTATTCTTTTCTGGACAAGTTGTCGAATAGTGACCATACTTCTGACAATTGAAACATTGAATGTGACTCTTGTCAGGCTTTCGACCACCACCTCTTCCTCTACCTGCAGCACCACCTCTTTGGTTGCCTTGGTAAGAGGGCTTTCTCTGAGTCGACCAATTTCCTTCTTGCTAATTTTGACCAGTCAAATTGTTGTAGCCACCTCTACCTTTATTTCCAGTCCAGCTTCCTTTGCCTTTCTTTTCGTTTGCTGACTGAGCCTGCAGAGCCACATCGCTCTTCGACCTGCCTGCAGCACTTTCAGCCATTCTTTGTTCATGAGATTCAAGTGTCCCTTGAAGCTCTTTTTTTTGTTAATTTCGACAAATCTTTTGATTCCTCTATGGCTACCACGATGTGGTCGAACTTAGGGGATAACGACCTCAAGATCTTTGAAACAACAGCTCTTGTTGTTAATACTTCTCCACATGTCTTGATTTGATTCACTAGTTTCATAACCCTAGTGAAGAAATCAGTCACGCTTTCACTATCTTCCATCTGAAGCAATTCATACGTTCTCTTGTGAGTTTGTAACCTCACCTCTTTCACCTTTTCTGCACCTCCAAAAGATTTTTCAAGAATCTCCCAAGCTTCTTTTGAAGATTCTATATCACTAACATTTTCAAAATTATCTGGACTCAGACATTGATGGATTATAAAGAGAGCTTTATAATCTTTCTTCTTCAATTCTTTATGTGCAGCCTTTTCTTCCTCCTTTGCACCTTCTGCAAGCGGTTCTATCCTTTCTTTTACAAGATCCCAAAGATCTTGACAACAGAATACAACTTTCATCTACTTGCACCAATTCTCATAGTTATCTCCTTTCTGAATTGGAAGTGTTGCTGTAAAATGCTCATTCGGATGATTCATTGCCATCGCCATTCTTCTTGCCTTGAATCGATTAACCGGAGCTCTAGATACCAGATGTTGGAATTAGAATCTCAAACCTTTGAGTAATTTCTTATCGTTAAAGATGACAATGAATAAAATAAGAACAAAAGTAGGATTAGGGTTTACGGAGATTAAAAGAGAAGAAGAAAGTATTTTGTGCAGAGTTTCTCTCTGCCCACAAACTGTGGAAACTCTGTTACTCACTTGCAACTGCAACTTCAGTGAATACAAGATAATGAATTGATTACAAATAATGAGGGTTACTCCCTATTTATAGATTTAGGTTAGCTTTCTCCCTAAGCCAAAGCTCAAAACCACAAAAGCCCAAAATACCTATTTTGGAACTAAATCAAATCTAATCTATTTTAAATCCAAATCAAATCTATCTAGATTTAAAAACAAACTTATGTGTAACAAACTGTTACACACTTCGACACACCTTGTGTTCGAGCAACAACCTGCTTCGACACAAGGAATTACAAATTAACTGTTATGTAGTTTGGCTACTAAATTTACGGTTACTATAGCAAGCAATCCTAGAATATTCTTTATATCAAATTAATGTAAGAAATAGCTCATCAATTTTCTTTTAGATATTTATTTATTTATTTATTATTTATTCTATTATTTATTTACTTACTATTGATCAAGGAGTGTTTATGGTACCTTTGAAAAGAATTGCGCTAAAGACATACGGGTCTGTTTGGTAAAAATAGAGGTTGACTGATAAGCTAGCTGATAGCTTATACCTTAGACTGATGGCTGATGACTGATGACTTATAGCTTATAGTGGATGGTTGAGACTGATAGCTTATAAGCTCATTGAAGTGTTTGGTAAAATTAGCGGTTCAATTAACTTATAATTGTAAAATGACATAAAAGATATTTAATATATAATTATTTTATTTTAAATTAAAATAAATTATAAGGGTTAAAAATGGATTTTAATTGAAATAATAAGGATAAAAAAGGAAGAAAAAGTAATAAGCTATAAGACATATGCTAAAATGCTATTTGAAATAGCGTCTCAAAAATAAGCTATAAGCTAGTAAAATAAGCTATAAGCTCGTGATGAAAAGACCGTTACTAAATGGGGCTAAATTATCATATGAGCTTATAAGACATAAGACATAAGCTATAAGCTTGAAAACATGTCTTACCAAACAGAGTCATGATATCCTGCATCCTATTGTGGAGTAGTTATATAATTCCAATTTTGAATTATTAAATTTTTTCTCCATAATCCATGATCATTTTTTTTTATGTTGAAGAGGGCCTAAGCCTAGGGAAAAACACTAAGGAGCAACAATCCTAGGGGAAGACATCCCCTTAAGATCATTCTCAAAACTACTCAAAACAAAGGAGGGAATATCATAAAAACTGTAATACTACCACTGAGATTTCTCCCAGCTTTAGCTAAATCATTAGCACACCCATTGGCTTCCCTATTAGTGTGACTAATCTCAAAATCAGGACATCTGGATAACACATTCTGGATTTGGATAACAAGTTGCAAACTTCCCTGGCTTCCCCTATCAAAATTGTTGATGAGCTCCACTACTTGCTTAGAGTCTGAATGAACTTCTACCCTTTGATACCCAGCCTGAATAGCAAGCTTAATGCCTTCATAAATCCCCCATAGTTCCGCACTCAAAACATTCCCGTAACCAGTTTTCTTAGAAAAACCAAGCAGCCAATTCCCCGTATAATCGCGAAGAATGCCTCCAGATCCCGTAATTCCATTCTTGTCGCGCGTTCCATCCATGTTCAGCTTAACGAAGTCAGTTTTCGGACGATGCCAACAAACTTGCTCCACCCGCTGCACCTGTATCATGACTGTATTTCTAACATGCATAGCCGCCATATACTCGTTAAACTTATCAGCAATGATTCTGTTTCCACAAAGAGGTCTCTTGAAATCCAGCACATGAATCTCCTTGTTACGCCATGTCCATAGCGTATGACAACCTATAGCCCAAATGTTACACCAATTCGTACCTTTAATGTCGCCATCCTCCACATTTAGCCTTATCCAGTCCTTGAGATCCAACTGATAAAATTTATTGGCGGATACAACTTGGCACCAAATCCTTCCAAGCATCCTTCGCAACCTTACAATCTCGCAGATCATGCAGAGATGTTTCGCAGACATGGCCACATAAATTACAACAAGCCGATCCAAGACCACACATGTGCTTCCTTTGATTCGTGAGAATCCTATCATGGCTAAGAAGACATATAAAGCTCCTGACTCTCTCAGGAACCTTCAAGCGCCACACCTCTTCCCAAGCAAAGCTGTTATCATGATTATCAAATTGAGTCATATTCCTATACATTGTTTTGACTGCAAAATGACCATTTTCCTCTGTTGCTACACAAAAAGTATCTTCTCCATAGTTATCATCAGCAGGAAGAATATTGTTTATCTTTAATTTCATCTCATTGGGTAACCAAGCCAGCAGATCCCAATTCCAATCTCCACCTTCTCCCACCAGATCACTAACGACATAATGAGTCAAGGTTTCTGGAATTTGAATATCAAGCTCGTTAATGCACTTACCTTTATCCACCCAAGGTTCCTCCCAAGCCTTAATAGTCTTACCATCTCCAATCCTCCAAAATCCACACTCTACTAAATTAGTATGAGTGGTTACTATAGCTTTCCACAATCTTGAATCATTGCCCTTAGCTTTGAGCATACCGTTTCTACCATCCGCTTTACACTTATTCCTGAGAATATCACACCAAAGCTCCTTTTCATTATTTATTATCTTACACCCAAGCTTCATAATACAAGCCTCATTCATGGCATTAAGATCTCTCAACCTATAGCATGATAACTGTTCTTAACGTCCGTAACCCCCAGATAAACTTTCGCTGCAGCTTATTAATCTCTTTTATACATGCCTTGGGTAACATATTTGTCATCATTGGATAAATGGGGATAGCCTCCATGACACTTTTTGCGAGAGTGATCCGTCTTGCAAAAGAGAGATGTCGCGCCTTCCAACCAGAGAGCTTCATGGAAATCTGATCAATGACGTAGTTAAAATCATCCTTCCTCAGAGAATTGCCTTTAAGAGGCACTCCCAAATATTTACCAAAGCTGTTAGTTTCTCCAAAACCAAACAGGGTAGTAAGCTTGGTTCTAATACTCTTGCTCACATTTTCTGAGAATAACATACTAGTTTTGTCTCTGCTAATTTCCTGGCCCGACATTTGGCAGAAGTCATGTAGAGTTTGTTTAACACATTGCATCTGCTTTTCACTAGCTTTACCAAAGATAAGGAGATCGTCAGCAAATATAAGGTGTGTGATGCCAACACCACTACTGCCCATTTTAAAAGGTTTCCACTTCTTGATATGCACTGCATGATCTATGAGGTGAGAAAGCTTATCTATACAAAGAACAAATATATAAGGGGATATCGGGTCTCCTTGGCGAATACCTCGATTAGGCCGGAAGAAATCGCCTTTATTTCCATTCAAATTCACATTGGTTTCAACAGTAGTGATCCCATGCATAATTACATTAATCATATTATCAGGCAGCCCAATCTCCTCTAATGTTCTCCATATAAATTCCCAATTAAGCTTATCATAGGCTTTAGTCAAGTCTATCTTGATAGCAAAGAAACCACCCTTGCCTTTCTTTTTATGCATACTATGCATGACTTCATTTGCAATGATAATGTTCTCGTGTATCGACCTCCCCGACACAAAGCCAGTCTGGAAGGGAGAGACTAAAAACTGATTAAATGTTTAAGTCGTCCAATAATCACTTTTGAAACAATTTTATAGATCGTGTTACAAAGCGAAATTGGACGAAACTATTGCACCATCGTTGGATTGTCCACTTTAGGAATTAGACATATCTCTGTCTTGTTTATATCAGCTATCATGCTAGGTTTCTTCCACAAATTTGTAAGAAGATCATACACACTAGATCCAACCGTGTCCCACGCTTTTTGATAAAAGCCCGCAGGAAAACCATCCGGCCCAGGTGCTTTCCAAGGTTTCATAGAGAACAAAGCTTTCCTAACCTCAGCCATATCAATCTCTCTACTCAGCCTATGCACATCTTCTTCCTCCATCTTGGGATAAGTAACTTGAGTCTGTCTCCATGTAACACCTTTCTAAACCCTGCGGCAATTTAAATAAATAATCAGAGTAAAAACATACACACAAGGGTGCCACAATTATTTAAAACAGATAATTCAACTAAGGTCAAAGTCATGCTTCATTAGGAAACGGTTCACCAAAACATAATCATGTTTATCACAGCGGAATAAGAAACATCATCAAATACAACCAAATGGAAATATAATCCAACACCAAATAAAATGGAGTAATCTCATAAAAGCTCTAAAACTATCGTTCCCCAGTGTTACAGATCAGAGCATGACCGACACGACCCAACATAAACGGATAAACTCTACGAGTCATCCTCACCAAGCACTAATGCCGCTACTCCTCAATCTGAAAATGACAACATGTAAGGGTGAGTCTCATTCTCAATTAGTAAATATTATGCAATTCATAAGTAACAAGCATCATAATATACCGTTCACCCAATTATACATATTCAGATTCACATCTATTATTCATCAATTCACCCAATAATAGATTACAACACATAACATAGAAATCCATACAATCATGTTATGACGAAATGCACATGACACAACTGACACTATGCATGTGGTACCAATAAACCGTGGAATCAATCCACCTAACCGATCTACACCTCATCGAGATACGGCCCACCAACACAATTTCCGAACAATGGGAAATATGTCCACCAACGATCCAAACATCACCGGGATCCAACATTAAATGCATATGAATAAATGAAACACACATACTCTACTTAAAAACATCACCGAATCACGATGAACAATTCATCTCAACACCACATCACCGAATAAGTATGTACATGTTTTCAACATCATTCAAATAGTCATGCATTCATCACAATCATAATAATAATCACAACCAATTCTTCATCACATCAAATACATTGTCACACCTATCTCATATGCGCACAATGTTCAATTCTCATCAAGTAATTAAATCGAGTTTTAAGGAAATAAAGTAGGCTACTGCCCATATTTATCATTCATCATATAAAACATTTAATTACTTGCACAACGCCCAAAACGGCACTAAGAAATGATTCACGGATCAAAAGATATGTTATTTGAATGTTTGGAAAAATTCACACACAGCAAGGTTCGCTAGCGACTCAAGGAAGAAGCGAAATCCTTCAGACCTCCGCTTAGTGGACCTCTAGCAACGTCAAACAGAAGCGAACTACGTTGGGACCTCTGCTCAGCGGACCCCCTCCGCTCAGCGGACCTGCGATTTCAGCAATTCTCAGGTCTGCGACAGACCCTACGATTCCACCTAGTTTCAGTCCAAAATCGACCCCAGACATCACATACAGGCATATAATCATCATACATTCAATCATACACCACAAAACATCATTTAAACTCATTATCAACCAAATAGTTCACACAATCATCATCAATTCAATCCAAATTATAACACCCTAACCTAACAATCCCAATGTCTAATTGAACCAAACCATACATCAATCTACCTATTACCTAAGACCACATAATAGATACTAAAAGGAAGAGTCCCCCCCTTACCTCTATGAATTTCTTGAATGCTCTCCTTCCGATTTCACGTTCTTGCCACTTTCTTTTCTCTTGCCTTTTTCACTTGTTCTTCCTCTTTCTCTCCCCAAATGGTTCCTTTTATTATTTTATGAAAAATAAAATAAAATTAACACCACTTAGTAAAAAGGCCTAACCAAATAGCACCACTCTTTTACTCACATCACACCATAAACTTAATAGCCCTTATTCCATCATTTTTCAATTAAATCCAAATAAAATACTAAAATTCCAATTATTTAATTTAAATCCAAATTAAATTAATAAACTGAAATTATGGGGTGTTACAACTCTCCCCCGCTAAAAGAGTTTTCGTCCTCGAAAACATACCTTAGACAAAATGTTCCGGGTAAGAGTCCTTCATCTGGCTTTCTAACTCCCATGTAACATTTCCACCGGCTGGCCCTCCCCAAACCACTTTCACCGTTGCTATCTCTTTACCTCGCAACTGCTTCAGTTTACGATCCTCAATCCTCATAGGTAATGTCTCTACAGTCAGATTATCTCGCACCTGTATATCATCTACCTGAATCTCATGAGACAGATCCACAATGTATTTCCTCAACTAGGATACATGGAACACATCATGCAAATTAGCGAGTGCAGGCGGTAAAGCAATCTGATAAGCAACCTTCCCAATCTTCTTAGTAATCTGAAATGGACCAATGAAACGCGGAGTTAACTTCTTCGACTTCAAGGCTCTCCCAATGCCAGTCACCGGAGTAACTCGCATGAACACATGATCTCCCTCCTTAAATTCAATATCCTTCCTTCTTTTGTCATGGTAACTTTTCTGACGACTCTGAGAAGCTCTCATCTTCTCCTGAATCATCTTGATCTTTTCTGTAGTTTGTTGCACAATCTCCGGTCCAACCACCGCATTTTCTCCATATTCGTACCAACACAACGGCGTTTTACATCTCCTACCATACAATGCTTCAAACGGAGCCATACCAATACTCGAATGATAACTATTGTTGTAGGTAAACTCAATCAAAGGTAAATAAGTATCCCAAGAACCACCTTTCTCCAATACACAAGCTCGCAACAAGTCCTCTAACGATTGAATCGTTCCCTCCGTCTGACCATCTGTCTGCGGATGATAAGTAGAACTCAACCTCAACTTAGTACCTAAGGCTTCTTGCAATCCTGCCCAGAACTTAGAAGTAAACCTCGAATCTCTATCAGACACAATACTAGCCGGAAAACCATGCAAACTCACTATCTTCTCAGCATACAACTGAGCCAACTTCTCCATCGGATAATCCATTCTTATTGGAATAAAGTGAGCAGATTTCGTCAACCGGTCTACAATAACCCAAATAGAATCACAATTCTTGACCATTCTAGGTAAACCAGATACAAAGTCCATAGAAATTCCATCCCACTTCCAATCCGGAACAAACAACGGTTCCATCAATCTAGACGGCTTCTGATGCTCAATTTTCGACTTCTGACAAATTAAGGAAGCATAAACAAACTGAGCAATTTCCTTCTTCATTCCAGGCCACCAAAACAACTTCTTCAAATCATGATACATCTTGGTAGCACCAGGATGAATGCTTAATCCACTTCGGTGTCCTTCTTCCAGAATACTCTTTCTGATCTTAGCAACATCGGGTACACACACTCGGTCTCCAAACCTCATAACACCATTCTCATCGACTTGGAATTCACCTCCTCGACCTTGGTTAATCAATGTCAACTTATCAACCAAGCCAACGTCAGATTTCGGTCCATTTCTAATTTCCTCAAGGATACTATTAGTTAACTTCAACATTCCCAACTTAACACTATTGGAAGTACTTTCGCATACTAAACTCAAATCTCGAAATTGCTCAATTAAATCCAATTCTCGCATCATTAACATAGACATATGCAATGACTTCCTACTTAATGCATCAGCAACAACATTTGCTTTACCAGGATAGTAATTCAAATCGAAATCATAATCTTTCAGAAATTCTAACCATCTTCTCTGCCTCATATTAAGCTCTTTCTGATCGAAGAGATACTTCAGACTCTTATGATTCCTGAATACCTAAAATCGAGAACCATAGAGATAATGTCTCCACAGCTTCAACACAAACACCACAGCCGCCAATTCCAAATCATGAGTCGGATAATTCCTTTCATGAATTTTCAACTGTCTTGAAGCATAGGCCACTACCTGCTTATATTGCATCAAAACACCACCTAAACCCATCAGTGAAGCATCACAGTACACATTGAAAGACTTCATTGGATTAGGCAAAATTAAGATCGGAGCACTTGTCAATCTTTTCTTCAATTCTTGAAAACCTTTTTCACATTCGGAATCCCATACAAATACTTGTCCTTTCCTCGTTAGCTTAGTCATTGGTAACGCCAACTTTGAAAATCCTTCAATGAACTTTCTATAGTAACCTGCCTGACCAAGAAAACTACGAATCTCTGAAGCATTCTTCGGCATCTCCCACTGAGATACCGCTTCTACCTTCGTTGGATCCACCGCGATACCATTCTTCGAAATTACATGGCCAAGAAAACTTACTTCCTTCAACCAGAATTCACATTTAGACAATTTCGCATACAACTTCTTCTCCTTCAATAACTCCAATACCACTCTTAAATGATATGCATGCTCTTCATCACTCTTCGAGTAAATTAGAATGTCATCAATGAACACTACCACGAACTTGTCAAGATACGGGTGAAATATCCTGTTCATATACTCCATGAAAATACTAGGTGAATTAGTAACACCAAATGGCATAATAGAATATTCATAGTGTCCATACCTCGTTCGAAATGCCGTTTTCTGAATATCTTCCGCCTTCACACGAATTTGGTGATATCCAGACCTCGGATCAATTTTGCTAAACACACAAGCTCCAACCAGCTGATCCATCAAATCATCAATCCTCGGCAACGGGTATCGGTTCTTGATTGTCACCTTGTTCAGTTGTCTATAATCAACACATAGTCTCATTGAACCTTCTTTCTTCTTAACCAACAGTACCGGTGCACCCCACGGTGACACACTAGGACGAATAAACTTCTTTTCCAACAATTCCTCTAATTGTTTCTTCAGTTCAACCAATTCCGATGCCGACATGCGATACGGTGCCATCGACACAGGACTAGTTCCAGGAATCAATTCTATAGAGAACTCCACTTCTCTTTCAGGTGGCAACTCACTAACATCTTCTGGAAATACTTTCGGATACTCATTCACTACTCGTAGTTCACCGGTATTATCGCCCCCTTTCAGTTCCATCGAAGAGCACAACATAAATACCACCGCTCCATCATTGACCGCTAAATTCATCTGTTTGACCGACATAGTGAAATCCTCAACACTAACCTCTTCAGGAAAGATAACCGTCTTCGTAAAACAATTGATATGAACTCGATTAAATTCTAACCAGTTCACCCTTAAAATGACGTCAAGTTGTTCAAGAGGAAGGCACACTAAGTCCATTCCAAACTTTCTACCAAATATGTCAATAGGACAGTTCAAACATGCGGAAGAAGTAGTTACTGAACCCAACGCAGGAGTGTCAATAATCATACTTCCATGAATAACAGATATTTCTAATCCCAATCGTTTAGCACAATCCAATGAAATGAACGAATGAGTCGCCCCAGTATCAATAATCAGACGATCTTCTGGAGTAGTATCTGACCCAGACAAAGCAAAGACCTTCCCACCAGTCTAATCCTTCTTTGGTTTAGTGTAGTGTGGACTGATGTGACCCTCTTCGCCACAATTGTAGCAAGTCACGATCTTAATCCTACAATCAGAAGCAATATGACCCGCCTTACCACACTTGAAGCATTTCTTTTCTCCACTCTTGCACTCATTCCTTCTATGCCCAGTCTCACCACAGTTGTAGCACCTAACGGGAGCACCAGAATCTCCTCCACTAGGCCTCTTCCAATCCCCAGCTCTAGGATTTCCTCTACCATATGGCTTACCTCTATCCATAGGCTTCTTACCTTTCTTGTCAACCAACTCGCGAGAGTGAGATGACTTCAGCTTAAGGTTATCCTCTTCGAAGATCCTACTACAGTCCACCAAATCGACAAATTGCCGAATTCTCTGGTACCTGATTCCTTGCTTGATCTCATCACGAAGACCATTCTCAAACTTGATGCACTTTGAGAATTCACTAGCCTCGTCATTATTGTAGTGAACGTAGTACTTTGCCAACTCAACAAATTTCGAAGCATACTCTGGTACCGTCATATTACCCTGAGTCAGCTCCAAAAATTCAATCTCTTTCCTGCCTCGAACGTCCTCATGAAAATACCTCCTCAGAAACTCTCTTTTGAACACAGCCCAAGAAATAGCTACACCATCAGCCTCCAGTTCAGCCCTGGTAGCCATCCACCAATCATCAGCCTCTTCGGACAACTTATGTGTACCATACCTCACTTTCAGATTCTCAACACAATCGATGACTTTGAAAATCCTCTCGATCTCCTTAAGCCACTTCTGAGCACCTTCAGGATCATGCGTGCCCTTGAACAACGGAGGATTGTTCCTCTGAAAACTATTCAGCTGCCTGTCAGCACCAATACCAACTCCATTGGCATTTCCTCCCAGCACACTAGCAATCATGCCCAAAGCCTCAGCGATAGCATCGTCGGTTCTTCGACCTCTTCTGGCCATTGTTCTGCTAAATATAAAACAATATTCATTAGAACAAGAAGTATCGATAGTATCAACCTTACACTAATCGCATACGAGGGATTAACTGACACTAAGACTCTGACTCAAATGACCAACCAAGCTCTGATACCACTATTGTAACACCCTTCTAAACCCCACGACAATTTAAATAAATAATCAAAGTAAAAACATACACACAAGGGTGCCACAATTATTTAAAACAGATAATTTAACTAAGGTCAAAGTCATGCTTCATTAGGAAACGGTTCACCAAAACATAATCATGTTTATCACAGCGGAATAAGAAACATCATCAAATACAACCAAATGGAAATATAATCCAACACCAAATAAAATGGAGTAATCTCATAAAAGCTCTAAAACTATCGTTCCCCAGTGTTAAAGATCAGAGCATGACCGACACGACCCAACATAAACGGATAAACTCTACGAGTCATCCTCACCAAGCACTAATGCCGCTACTCCTCAATCTGAAAATGACAACATGTAAGGGTGAGTCTCATTCTCAATTAGTAAATATTATGCAATTCATAAGTAACAAGCATCATAATATACCGTTCACCCAATTATACATATTCAGATTCACATCTATTATTCATCAATTCACCCAATAATAGATTACAACACATAACACAGAAATCCATACAATCATGTTATGACGAAATGCACATGACACAACTGACACTATGCATGTGGTACCAATAAACCGTGGAATCAATCCACCTAATTGATCTACGCCTCATCGAGATACGGCCCACCGACACAATTTCCGCACAATGGGAAATATGTCCACCCACGATCCAAACATCACCGGGATCCAACATCAAATGCATATGAATGAATGAAACACACATAACATACATAAAAACATCACCGAATCACGATGGACAATTCATCTCAACACCACATCACCAAATAAGTATGTACATGTTTTCAACATCATTCAAATAGTCATGCATTCATCACAATCATAATAATAATCACAACCAATTCTTTATCACATCAAATACATTGTCACACCTATCTCATATGCGCACAATGTTCAATTCTCATCAAGTAATTAAATCGAGTTTTAAGGAAATAAAGTCGGCTACTTCCCATATTCATCATTCATCATATAAAACATTTAATTACTTGCACAACGCCCAAAACGACACTAAGAAATGATTCACGGATCAAAAGTTACGTTATTTGAATGTTTGGAAAATTTCACACACAGCAAGGTTCGCTCAGCGACGCAAGGCAGAAGCAAAATCCTTCAGACCTCCGCTTAGCGGACCTCTAGCGACGTCAAACAGAAGCTAACTACGTTGGGACCTCCGCTCAACGGACCCCCTCCGCTCAGCGGACCTGGGATTTCAGTAATTCTCAGGTCTGCGACAGACCCTACGATTCCACCTAGTTTCAGTCCAAAATCGACCCCAAACATCACATACAGGCATATAATCATCATACATTCAATCATACACCACTAAACATCATTTAAACTCATTATCAACCAAATATTTCACACAATCATCATCAATTCAATCCAAATTATAACACCCTAACCTAACAATCCCAATGTCTAATTGAACCAAACCATACATCAATCTACCTATTACCTAAGACCACATAATAGATACTAAAAGGAAGAGTCCCCCCTTACCTCTATGAATTTCTTGAATGCTCTCCTTCCGATTTCACGTTCTTGCCTCTTTCTCTTCTCTTGCCCTTTTCACGTGTTCTTCCTCTTTCTCTCCCCAAATGGTTCCTTTTCTTATTTTATGAAAAATAAAATAAAATGAACACCACTTAGTAAAAAGGCCTAACTAAATAGTACCCATCTTTTACTCACATCAAACCATAAGCCCAATAGCCCTTATTCCATCATTTTCCAATTAAATCCAAATAAAATACTAAAATTCCAATTATTTAATTTAAATGCAAATTAAATTAATAAACTGAAATTATGGGGTGTTACATTCCTCGCGCTCCAAGAGTTAGGGCACGCAAACAGATTTTGGTAAAACAGCGTGACATGCTGTTGAAGGGCTTCCATTTCTTCGATCCACTCACCTCTATCATTCTTCAACATTAAAATTCTGTTCTTCTTCCTTCGAGAGATGGTTTTTGTATGATAGTATCTCGTGTTTCGATCCCCATCAGCCAGCCAAGAGGTTCTAGATCTTTGGTACCACATCAATTCCTCCTTATTAAGAATGTTACTTAAATCCTCCTGCAATTTTGCTTCCAACCTTCGCAAACCACCCTATTATCATGAACCTGAAGCTTACTCCGAATCCCTTCAAGTATGCGCGTCACCTCACGTTTGAGTCTCTTAATTTTATCAAAAGTCTCGAATTTCCACGTCTCAATACCATCCACCACATTCTGCAAGTTTTTAAGAAAAGAGTTCTCTCCTCTCCAAGACTCTTTAAGCATAGTATCATAAGTATCATTTAACATCCATGCGTTCTCAAATCGAAATGGTCTATTCTTATGCAACACCTTATCCTCGCAAAAATTAATGAGAATAGGGTGATGATCAGAAAATTCCACTCGCACCAACACCTTAACAAAAGCTTCTGGGAACAAAATATTCCACTTATCATTAATCAAAGCTCTGTCTAATTTCTCATAAATATGTTGCCCTCCATGGTAGAGAGGTCCTCTCCATGTGAATTTGGGGCCCTTGGTATTAAGATCATGAACTTTGCAACTAGTCATTTTGTCCCTGAATCTTCTACACCTTCTTCTTGAAGCAATAACCCCTCATTTCTTCTCTTCAAGATGAGCAATATCATTAAAGTTGCCAGCTATTAACCATGGCTCCTTCATTCCCACGGCTATCTTCAACAAATCCTCCCACAGCCTATTTTTATTCATATCCTGTGGGCTAGCATAACGAGCAGTAAAAAACCAATACTCCCTCTTATCCCCGGTGACCTTCATGTGAATAAATTGATTGCTAGTCTGCAAAACTTGCATATTCAAGTCATTCGTCTTCCACTCCACCACTATTCCACCCACAAAGCCTCTATTGTCAACACTTTCCATTGCATCAAAACCCAATTTCTTAATCGAACTATTGAGTTTCATGGGATTGCACCTTGTTTCCACCAATACCAAAACAGCTGGTTTGTAATTATTCACATAATGCTTACAGTAACGATAGAAGGAATTGCTAGCAGCTCCTCTGCAATTCCAAACCATGAACTTAGGATTTGTACACATCATAATAATAATAAATTAGCAGGGACGGTTAAACAATTAGTTCAGATCCACTAACTGTCTCCACATCTATTACCAGCTTCCCCTTATTAATATTCTCCTGTAACTCTCCTTCCTGAATCCTTTCGAGAATATGCGAGGAGTTTCGAGCTAAGGAATTCTCTAAAATTGTAGCTTGTAAATTGATGTCCGGAGGCTCATCCATCTCTATAATATCAAAGTTTTCTGCATGCATATCTGCCAAACCATGCTCACCACCTGTCGCACTACAATCTACTGTGTCCCCCACTTCCGCAGTCTTACCTCTTTGACTCTTTTGGATGATCATATTATTTTAGACTCAATCAAAAACATTTCTTTGACTCTATCAATGTTGATTCCTTTAATCCAAGTAAATTAACTACTCACAATTTTTTAAATATTAAAATATTAATAGAGTTTTATGATAGTGCACTGTCGGTATAAAGAAATGTTAATCGGACATCCAATCAGAATACTTTAAAGTGTCAAATCATAAAAATATTTTAAAATTTACAGTCTAATTTGGCGGGAGACATGATTGTCATTGGTTGACAGTATAAAAATAATTTACACTGAAATTGCACCATCCATTTTCTGATATTGGTAATTAACTTTTTTTCGTTAATCAAATTTTTAAATTACTAATCTAAGCTCAAAATATTAATAAGGTTTTGTTTGTATTATTATTTTTTATTATATCTTATCCATCTTTAATTTTTTTTATCTAGCTTAAAGTTTAGGGCAAATAATTAACATTACTTCTCTAAAAAGACGTTATGAGTGTGATGGATAGGGTCACATTAAATCAAAATCTCCAATTTGTTAAAAAAGAAATTAGTGGGAGAGTTATTTTTTATAAAATCATTTAAAAAATTAAATATAAGAAGTTATAAGAAAAAATATTTAATATCTTATTAACTAAAAACAATTAGTCAGTTGAATAAATAATTATATGAATAAATAAAATAATAAGAAATTATTAAAATATATTCAATTTTGACTCCAAAAGTTACTAAGTGACTTTAAAGCATATCTTATAAATTTATTTTATTTTATTAAAATAAGGGATAACTTCATAATTTTATTTTATATATTATTTATTTATTATCATCCATTCCACTAATTAGCCTTTAGATTTATTTTATTTAGTAGCTATGTAATTTTATTTTATATATATATATATATATATATATATATATATATATATATATATATATATATATATATATATATATATATATATATATATATATATATATATATATATATATATATATATATATATATATATATATATATATATATATATATATATATATATATATATCTATTTTTTATCCTTCTCTTCCCTAACTAACTGTTAAATTTATTTTATTTTATTAGTTAATTAATATAAACTAACTTTCTTTCCCTAATTTCTCATATTTATTTTATACTTATTTAAGAAAATATTTATTTATTTTTTATCCTTCTCTTCCCTAACTAACTGTTAAATTTATTTTATTTTATTAGTTAATTAATATAAACTAACTTTCTTTCCCTAATTTCTTATATTTATTTTATACTTATTTAAGAAAAATTAATTTTCTCCATCTAACTACTTATTTTTAAAATTAATAATAAGAGAAATTTTCTTCAGTATTTTTTAATATTTATTTTATTATTAATTTAATTAAAACTAAGTTTCTTTCTTTAACTTCTTTATTTATTATTATTCTATTTATTCAGTAAAATAAAGTTTATCCTACAAACTTATAGTAATAAACATTATCTTATAACCTTTTTTATTTATTTTATTTAATTTTTATAATTATTTATTAAAAATTAACATTTTCTCAATAATTTCTTATTTTTATATTTAATTAATAAAAGCAACATTTTATAGTAATTTCTGGTATTTGTTTGACTTATTTAATTAAAATTAAGTTTCTTCCATTAACACCTATATTTAATATTATTTTTATCTATTTAAAAAAAATTACTTTATCTTGCAAACCTATAATAAACATTATTTTATTAAGGGTTACTTTAATTTTATTTATAATTATGGTTACTAGTTTTTTTTTATATTCATTTATCATATTTAATATATAAATACTGAATCAACTATAAGTTCCTCGACTAATTGTTAATTATAGGTGAAAATAAGATAGACCAGGTCTTATAAATATTGAGTTTAATCTTCAATAAATTTATTTAAATATATAATTAATTATTTTTTATATTATTATATTATAATCATTTTATATTAAGATCATTAATATCCCGTGCATCACACGGGTCAACATACTAGTTTTATATATTATATATAAGTACAATAAATATTACTACCAAGCTATTAAACAAAATTTTCTTCTACAAGTGTAATATTCAAATACACCTTTTTTAACATCCGTAGTTTTATATATTGTATATAAGTACAATAAATATTACTACCAAACTATTAAACAAAATTTTCTTCTACAAGTGTAATATTCAAATACACCTTTTTTAACATCCGTAGTCTTATATTTAGAGAGTGGTAGCAGTAAGCATAATGAAGGAAACCAATGGTTAAAGTTGAATACAATTATAGTAATTTGTTATCAATAAGAGATGAAAAACGATTGTTATTAATAGACAAGAAAAGAACCATACAATTAAAAAAGGAAAGAGACTTATTTAGACAATAGTTTGTTTGGTAATGAAGCTCTGGTATTCAAGTATAAATATTGTTTCAGCTTACTTTATCTTCAAATCAAACATTTATTAACGAGAAGTATATAAGTATATATACAAATAAGTAGATAGTAACAATAATAAAAGAAGACATGAAGAATTTGAGTATTGGCATTATTGTTTCATTCCTATTTATAGCTTACTTTAGTGTAGTTCAAGGACACCTTGACATATCAAAGTATGGTGGAAAACCAAATTCAGATATTACCGAGGTATATTAAATTTTTTTATTGAATTGATAATGAGAAAGCAATTATTATTAATTGATTGTGTGATTTTCTTTGACAAAAAACAAGGCTTTCAAAAAAGTTTGGAAGGAAGCATGTGCATCAACAAGTGCGGTTAAAATAGTGATTCCATCTGGTAAATACAGGACAAGTGGAATAGATGCTGAAGGTCCATGTAAGGCTCCAATTGAAATTCAAGTTGATGGCACAATTCAAGCACCTTCGGACATAAGTCAAATTCATAAAGGGATTGATCAATGGATCAGGTTTGGAACTATGGACCATTTAACCATATCAGGAAAGGGAATTTTTGATGGTCAAGGTGCAGCTACTTGGAAACAAGGTGCAGCTGCTTGGAGCAAAAATCATAAAGTTGATAAGAAAGTTTCCATGGTAAATATTAATTAATCACCAAACAAATAATTGTTTGATAAAAAATTTATTTATAACAGAGTTTATTGGTTGAATTTCAACAGAATTTGGGTTTTTATTTTGTTAACAACTCCATCATCACTGGAATTACATCTAAGGACAGCAAAAACTTCCATTTCATGGTTTACGGGTGCGAAAATATCACATTTGATGGCATCAAAGTTAGTGCTCCTGGTGACAGTACAAACACTGATGGAATCCACTTGGGAAAATCAACGGATGTTAAAATTCTTAATACCAACATTGCTACTGGAGATGATTGTGTCTCATTAGGTGATGGTAGCAGAAAAGTACTTGTCCAAAATGTGAATTGTGGACCTGGTCACGGTATTAGTGTTGGAAGCCTTGGAAAGTTTAAAAATGAAGATAATGTAGAAGGTTTTACAGTTAAGAATTGTACTATATCAGATACTGAAAATGGAGTGAGGATAAAGACTTGGCCATCGGGACCAGGAACAATTACTATTACTGATATGCATTTTGAAGATATTACCATGAATAGTGTCAGGAACCCTATCATCATTGACCAAGAGTATTGTCCATGGAATCAGTGCAACAAAAAGGTAATTAATTACTACAAATCTTAATCTTAACACGTGTTTATTTAAAAAATGATGACTAATATTTTGTTCATTTCTTGTATGGTACGTAGAATCCATCAAAAATAAAGATAAGCAAGGTTTCATTCAAGAACATTCAGGGAACTACAAAAGCAGAAGAGGGAGTGGTTCTTATATGCAGTAGTGGTGTACCCTGCGATGGTGTGGAGTTAAGTAATATTGATCTCAAATTTAATGGAGCACCAGCAAAAGCTGTATGTTCTAATGTCAAACCTAAAGTTTCAGGAAAAGCTCCTAAGTGTGAAGCTTATACTCCGCCTCCCTCCTCTTAATCATTTTTTTAAAAAAAAATCATTTATTTATTTGTAGAATACTAGACAAACCATCCCTATAATGCAGAGGATGATGATCATTAGTAATTTAGTCCTTTGAGAAAAAATAAATGGACATATGTATTACAACTATTTTCATTCTTGTATAAAAATTAAATTATTATTTATTGAGGAAAAAGTTTATATTCTTTTAAGTCACATTTCATTCTCACCAAGCATGTCGACCAAGAATGTAAAATTTGGCTTAATTTTCTTAGGCGGTCAATTTTTTTAATAGCAATGCAAGACGGAGGAAGGAAGACATGACCACTTGCACTTAACGCATAGAAAATGAGGGTAGCTAGGAACCCAACACATCATTAAATTCTTAACTATTTTAGATGATTTCACTCCTAATAAACCTGATAAACAACAAAACTTTGAGAATGGGGATTAGCCCAATTCTAATCCAAGCTGATATTCGAGGACATCCACTAAGTAATCCATCAATTTTTTCTGCCAAAAATAAATTTGTGTTGCATTTTCCAAATATTCTAGACTACAAAATGTCAATTCGAGATCAAGCCTAAAGACACATTTTCTCATAACCCTGACTCTGTAACAACTCAAACACCCCTAAAATCAATGATGGTAAAGACCCTGGCATTCCCCACAAAACTAAGAACTTCTATTTCCCTTTTTTCTCTTTTCTCTGGTTTTTTTTTCTTTCTTTCGCATCTCTTTCTCTCACTTCTTATCCACTTCCTTCTACTTTAGTTACCATCACAGACACACACCACATACGAAGTGAACGTATCTAGAGGGGTGAATCCCCTACTTTAAAATTACAAGTTTTAAAATTTTTTAAAAGGTTTAAACTACGGTGAGCGGAAGTTTTGTGTTTAGATCGAAATTCGTCTAAACCGAATAGGTTATTGGAACCTCTGATATGCGTAACCCTTTATATGATATATGTCATATCCCAAAATTTTCCTACACTTTTCGAAATTTAAAAACTATTTCAAAAAATTGGATTTTATAAAATCTGGTGTTCATTTACATTGACATCCTGAATTTTATAAGTATTTGATTTAAAGCCTATTTTAAAATATAGTAGTTTACTCTTAAATTGCTTATATTTTAATAAATTATATTATATGGTAATTTATTTTTAAAATTATATCATGTATTAATTTCTTGTAGGAGGTTCACTACATACACCACGGAATCTTATTTTTTTCAGGTCAAAACCTATGTCACATTTTTTTCCAAACAAGTTCACAGTAACAACATTCACGTAAATCATCACCAATCACACTAAAATGTTGTACATATTTTTTAACACCTTTTTTTCATGTATGTTTCTCATTGCTTTCACTAATAATCAATCACACATGTACAATTGAACCTTTTTTATATACGGTAAACTTTTCCCAATTTACTAACAGACTAACATTATCTTTGTCTCGATCAAATTCAACAGTAAATCTTAAATGTATTTCTCTAACAGCTAACTAACATTCACGCATCGAACGAAAATTCTTCCAACAAATCTTAACAACATAACCACATCGTTTTTGATCTTTTGATACAGGTTCATAATAACAGTCTTAGTCGAAGAAGGCCAGAACAAGCAGGAACAAGATTCATATTGAATCGGAGAAAAATTCTTGAACAAAATCACAGAGAAAAAGATTGAGCAGAAAATCCACGGAGGGAGATTGGATCTGCCGACATGAAATCGACGGCTTAGAATCCTTCAAGCTACCATCAAACTCAACAACATTTGGAACAACATCATCACAACACTCAACGAGCCTGCGATTTGAGAGCAACAAGGCAACCTAGTCGTTGAAGCCTTCTGGACGATATATACACACAGAAATTCTGTGTGTATGACAGAAATCATTCACGAGGAGATAAATCCGCAGAGGGTGAAAGAAGAAGGAAGAGCCGATGCAATCAGCAACCATCGAACAGCTTTTCGATCGCAAAACAGAATCCAAACCATAAGAATACTTCCGCATCTTAAATCACCATAACAATTCAGCATAAACAGTACTCTCATTTCTTTTTTTGCAGAGAAATCAAAGAAGCAAGAACTGAAAGGGCATAAGTAAATTGTGAAGACAAAAGAAGAAAAATTTCATACGATTTCAGAAAAACACCGCCCAGCCACACAACAGCTCAGCGATTTCAATCATCACCAGCTAAGACGACGGTACGGCGCAGACACATCTCAGCGCACCACTCAGCCACAAAGTGACACCAACATTTGGACATCGATTTTCGCCGTTGTTCCCTCCGTCTCCGATTACAAAGCCATCGCGACATCACCGTGCATATCCACAACCACAGACGTCGTGAGTTCCTCGTCGTCAATTCGCAAACATATCGGTATACTCGAATCCTTTCTTTCCATCTATTTTCCGATTGGTGCTTGAATAATAGTTTCTACGTTTCGATCTTCAATTTTTTCCGTTGAACGCTTATATCTCGAGTTTGATTTGAGAGGTTGAATATTGGTGTTGTAAGATCACTCTATTAGTTTGTTCTTGTATGATTATTTGTTGGGAGGAGAGAAGGAGAGTTGCCAAATAAGAGTGGAGATCGTGAGAGAAGAGGAATAGAGGTGGAAAGAAGTTGAAACAGAACACGTGAGATGATGAAGAAACCGAGTGAAAATTCTGAAGGCGGGGGGCGCTCCATCAACTATCAATCAAGTATCTAGTCAAGTATCTAGCAATTAATAGAAGATACCATTATACTTTCTAAAATGCCCTTTTCTATTTTTAAATTTACAAAGCACAAAGGTCAAAATGGTCTATTCATAATCAATATATTTTTTCAACCTTCCCATCATTTCTCATGTTGCCACATGTAATAAACCAATGGACAACCCAATAATTCTCACAACATATATTTTTTTTTCACTTAAAGCATCTTACACCACCCTCCCATTTCAACACACTTCAACTTTACTTATAAATAGCTTTGATCTCTCTTCACTAAAACCACTTCATTAAAACCATTGTGGTTTGAATTTCACAACGAAATTTTTTTTCAAACACTAAAATTTCCTTTTTTTTTTCTTTATCTTACGAATTCTTTATTTATTTTTATATAAAATTATTCAATACAATTGAATTTAAATTATTATTATTATTATTCATTTTATAATTAAATGATTTATTATAAATTTATATTTATATTTAAATAGATTTTACACTATATAAAATCATTTCTATTTATTTACTATTATTAAAAGTATTAATTAATATATTTTTAAAATTTAGACAAAATTTTAATTTTAAAATATCAAAAATTTTCTTTTCTCACCAACCATTGTCGGTTAAATTTCTCTTTTTCTCACACCTATTTTATTTTAACTAACATTTGTCTTTATTTGAGACACAAAATTTATATTTTTAAATGTCGAATTATTTTATTTTTCTCACGAGCCACTATCAAAAAAATATATATTTTATTTTAATAAACATTTACCTTTATTTAAAACACAAAATTCTTATTTTCAAATGTCAAAATTTTTATTTTTCTCACGGGGCATTATCAGCAAAATACCTTTTTTTTTTTTAAATTAACAATTGCCTTTATTTGAGACACGAAATTTTTATATTCAATTTGCAGTTAAATATACATAAACATAACTCTCAATTTACAATATAATTTTACACTACTAAATAATTTTTACCCGTGCGGACGCACGGGTATATTACAAGTTTGTTTATTAGGGTTAATGTTGATTTTGTGTATATGTTGTGTGGGCCGGACTGTATTATTGTGTAACAGCCCACCAAATTCCATACGAAAAAACCCTCACATTTAACCCAGGGGCAGGGTAATGTTCAGTTAACCTGATCGAGCATTCAAAATTCATCAGGAGCACACATCTAAGGATACAACAATGGTTATCCTTCAAAAGGTCAAGGAAAGTCAACACCACCATGGTTATCCCTCGTCAACCAAGAAGTAAGACAATCACAATCTTCAACTACATAGATGTATCCATACATCATTCAATTACATAGTTGTGTCCATACATCATTCATAATGTATCATGGCAAATACATACATAACATACAAGATTCTCATTTATTTTGGGAACCTCATTACACAACACATCACATGCATCATGACATTGCATAAAACTAACTTTGCCTTTTCAGGGTATTTCACAATCAACATTATCGTCTAGATACAGTGCAGAGACAATCAAGACAATGATTTAATCCTGACACTCAATCAAGACAGACCTAATCCTGACACTTAGTTCAGAAAAGACAAAGACAAAGATAATGGAGTCACCGACAATGGATTCACAAATGATCACGACAATGGAGTCACAAATGATCATGACAATGGATTCACAAATGATCACGACAATGGAGTCAAAATGATCACAGAAATGGAGCCACCGACAATGGAGTCACAAATTGATCATGACAATGGAGTCAAAATGATTACGGCAATGGAGCCACCGACAATGGAGTCACAAATTGATCATGACAATGGAGTCAAAATGATCACGGCAATGTAGCCACCGACAATGGAGTCATAAATTGATCATGACAATGGAGTCAAAATGATCATGGCATTGGAGCCACCGATAATGGAGTCACAAATTGATCATGACAATGGAGTCAAAATGATCATGGCAATGGATCCACCAACAATGGAGTCACAAATTGATCATGACAATGGAGTAAAAATGATCACGGAAATGGAGCCACCGACAATGGAGTCGCAATCGATCACGACAATGGAGTCATAAATTGCTTATATTTTAATTAATAGAAAATGCTGCCCGATGCTTCATACACTTTCAATTGACTTTTTATTTCAAATAAATAACATAGTTCAGTTGGTTAGGAAGCAAGGCTTGCAAACAAAAGGTCACGGGTTCAATTCCTGCTGCATTTCCATCTTTTTATACGAGGCCCCTTTCTCTTTTTTTTCAATTTCTTTGTTTATGTTTTTTATCATATGATGAGTTCTGATGGTAATTTATTTTTAAAATTATATTATGTATTAATTTCTTGTAGGAGGTTCACTACATACACCATGAAATCGTATTTCTTTCCGGTCAAAACAGAATCCAAACCATAAGAATACTTTTGCATCTTAAATCACAATAACAATTCAGCATAAACACTACTCTCATTTCTGTTTTTGCAGAGAAATCAAAGAAGCTAGAACTGAAAGGGCGGAAGCAAATTGTGAAGAAAAATTTCACACGATTTCAGAACAAAACCGCCCAGCCACACAATAGCTCATGTTATGGTTGATACATGCATTCATAATCATTATGTGGGTGATGAGCATGTTATGGTTGATACATGCATTCATAATCATTATGTGGCTGATCCTGGACGATGGTGGATCAGTGGTAGCTAATTCCCATTGTGTGGAATTAGTGAGTGGGTGTTGCCGTATCCTTGACGATGGTGGATCGGTGAGATGGGTTATCCCAGATTTTGGTACCACATGCATATAGTTGCATTTGTATTAGGCTACTTGTATGATTATAACATGAATGGAAGATTGTCCAATGTTATAATATGTGATGATGGTGTAATTGTTATGATTTGCTTGGATGAATTATGGTGTTGTCTTTTGGTAATGTATTCTATTTGTTGTGGTGTGTTGATGAGTACTTCCTGACAATCTGAATATAATGAAATTGGGTGAATAATGTGACTATGACGTGTTATTGTTTATGATTCGATAACATTTGTTAATTGTGAATGAGACTCACCCTTACTGTTGATATTTTCAGATTGAGGAAAGCGGCTTTTGGCTCGGTGAGGATTAGCTCATGAGTCAGTTTGTTTAGTATAGCGTCGGTGTCATGCTCTGATATTGTAACATTGGGGGAACGCTAGTTTAGAGTTTATGATAATACTCTATCGTGTTGTTATTGTATTAATTCTGCGGGATACTGCATAGATGATGTTATGCTTATCCGAATGATGAATTGTCCGCTGTGTTAACATGAGATGTTTATGTATTATGATTTTGTTAAATGGATGATTTTCCCCTAAGTGAAGCATGACAATTGATTTATGATAATTTATTTTAAATTGAATTGTGGCACCCTTGTTTTCATGTTTTACTCTGAATTATTTTATTAATTTCCGCGGGGTTTAGACGGGTGTTACAATAGTGGTATCAGAGCAGGTCGGTCCGTCCGGCCAATTGTTGAGTCAGTTGAGTTGCACGACGGTTGAATACTGTCGGCATATTATCCCTTGGTACGCGACATGTGAGTGAATCACTGTCGGTACTTTGTTGTTTGTTGTGGAAGTTGGTTTGAAACAAGTGGGGGAGAAGCTTCGCTTCTCAGTTATGTTTTAGTTGTAAGATGATTGATTCAGTCGGCTGTTGTTGGCAACAGTGCAAGCATTGTTGGAGTTGTTGTTTTCCGAATTGAAGGTGACTTGGAATTAAGACTTCACTGGGAATTGAGTTGGAACATCTTGAAGGAAGATGATTAGGGGTAATTGACAGTATTGTTAGAGAAGGAAATTGGAAAGTTGCGATGTGTCAGCTCTACTGGTGTACTGCGAAGATGTCAGTTGAGTAGCTTTACGTCTCGGAAGAGATTCAACTGCAAGTTTGCAAAGAGGATTGCTGTCGTAATGTTCCAGAAATCGCACTTCGGCGATAGGATGTGTTGCTCAAGTCATAAGAATGTTTGGAAGTGAAGAGATACGATAAGGGGCTATTTGGAATGTGATAGAGTTGAAGAGAATGAGTTTTGGAGAGAGATTTTCGTAAGCAAAACGCAGGAAAATTGCTTAATAGCTGCGGAACTTCGAAAATTCATAACTGGAGTTCTGGACATCCGAATTGAGTTCCGTTTGAAGCGTCGGAAAGCTAACGAGATGAACTTTGTTATAAAAATAGTTGCAGCAGCTGTAACATAATTAATTGTGACAGGATGACGTTGGAAAGAGGTGAAGTTACGGTTACTCTTGTTCTTATAACTAGACTTGTTTATTGGTACTGCACGGGATGTCAGTGTCAGTGTTGAATGGATTGAAGGAATAATTAGAAGGTTTGTTGAGGATTAATTTTAAGAATTGAATTTACCCATTTGAGGAGTTTTGGATGTATCGTATAGAGTGTCGCTGCATGATGTCAGTGTTGCATTTTCGGGCAATGATTGGAAAATTCATATCTTGAGTTTCGAGCGTCGGATTAATGTGCCATTTGAACCTACGAAGAGGAGAGATTATATTCTACCTTATGGGAGAGTTATAAATACAGTAGATTGATCCTATAAGGAGATATTGTGGAGTCGGTTAAGGAAGCGTGAAACTGGTTGAATAGGAATGCCTACTACCGTGATTGTTTGAAACAAAAATTGAGTGGAACATGTTGTTGATGAATAGGTTGATGAGATGTTCGGTAATAAAGATGGTTTGAGTGCCGATGAATTTTAGTGAAGAGTGCATTAGTAGTAAAGATGGAATAAACTTTAGAACTCTTGGAATCGTATTTGTGATGGCAAAGTAACGATAAGTATAAAAGAAGAATTTTAGAGGATTTCTGACACCTATTGAATGTGAGGAAGACTTTGTTGAGATGTCGAGTGGAATGATAATTGGGCACGAAAGATGTCATAAAATTTGGAGTAGGACCACGAGTTATGAATGTTGTCTTGGTCTTGCAGGTTAATTGTATGGTTTAAGATTCGAAGTGTTTTGTGATTATAAGAGTGAAGTACCTCTTTGATCAGAAAGGGCTTAATATGAGGTGGCAGAGATGATTAGAGTATTTTCTAGGATTATGATTTTGGTTTGAATTACCACCCTAGTAAGGAAAATGTTGTGCTACTGTGTTGCGTAGGAAGTCTTTAAATATGTCGGTGCTAATGATGAATGAGTTGGATTTAATTGGACAATTTTGAGACTTGAGTTGGTATGTGAAGGCACTTCTAATAGTGTTAGCTTGGGTATGCTAAAGATGACTAGCGGTATTCTTGATGAGATTAGAAAAGGTCAGGAAGATGACGTTGAGTTGATCGATAGGTTGACTTTGAATTACCAAGGTAGAGGCGGTGAATTCAGAATCGACGAGAACGGTGTAATGAGGTTGAGCGATTGGATTTGTGTAACTGATGTTTTGAGCTTCGGAAGAATATTCTAGAAGAAGGACACCGTAGTGAATTATTGAACTATGACGATGTTAATGAGTTTGAGTGCAAACCCGGAAAGGACACTGTTATGTAGTAACGACAGTTTATGCTTAAATATGATTTTTAACTATCTATTGACAAATTGAGGACTTGATCACCCTTAATCTCTTGTTGGTAGTAGACGGAAATCATATAAATGAGATGAACTTGTTGAAGGATAGAAAAACACTTAGAAAGGGGGGTTTGAATAAGTGTAGTCTAAAAACTTGAACGATAAAAACAATATGCACAGTTATTTTTATCCTGGTTCGTTGTTAACTAAACTACTCCAGTCCACCCCCACGGAGTGATTTACCTCACCTGAGGATTTAATCCACTAATCGCAACAGATTACAATGGTTTTCCACTTAGTCCGCGACTAAGTCTTCTAGAGTATCCTGATCACAACCTGATCACTCCAGGAACAATTGCTTAGACACAAGCTAAGACTTTCTTAGAGTATCCTGACCACCACGTGATCACTCTAATTACAACTGCTTAGACACAAGCTAAGACTTCCTAGAGTATCCTGATCAACACTTGATCACTCTAGTTACTTACAAATTAATGTAATCAATTCTAAGAGTATTACAAATGCTTCTGAAAAGCTATAATCACAACAGTGATATTTCTCTTAACGTTTAAGCTTAATCTCACTAAAATATTACAACAGCAATGTAGTGAGCTTTGATGAAGATGAAGTTTCTGAGCTTTGAATTTGAACAGCGTTTCAGCAAGTTAATATTCACAGAATTTGATTCAGAGTTGTTAACCTTGCTTCTCATCAGAACTTCATATTTATAGGCGTTTGAGAAGATGACCGTTGAGCGCATTTAATGCTTTGCGTATTCCGTACAGCTTTGCATTTAATGTTTCACGCTTTTGTCAACTACCTCGAGCCTTGTTCACGCTGTGTCTACTGACGTTGCCTTTAATAGCTTCCAACGTTCCTTTTGTCAGTCAGCGTAGCCTGCCACCTGTACTTTCTTCTGATCTGATGTTTGAATATAATATTTGAATATCATCAGAGTCAAACAGCTTGGTGCATAGCATCTTCTTGTCTTCTGACCTTGAAGTGCTTCTGAGCGTGATACCATGAGAACTTCAGTGATTCTGCTTCTGTCCTCAAGTTCTTCTGATGCTTCCATAGACCCATGTTCTGATTCTGCCTTGACCATCTTCTGATGTCTTGCCAGACCATGTTCTGATGTTGCATGCTGAACCTTCTGAGACAAAGCTTCTGAGCGCTGATTTGTGCATACTCTTTATATATTTCCTGAAATGGAAATTGCAATGTATTAGAGTACCACATTATCTCACACAAAATTCATATCCTTGTTATCATCAAAACTAAGAATATTGATCAGAACAAATCTTGTTCTAACACTTGTTTTGTTACCTTAATGGTATAAGATGTGATGAATACTAAGCCGTGAGAATAATCACTCACTATGTTGTGTGGACTTTGTCATACCCCAAATTTGTCCTACCCTTTAATTCCTAACTGGCTTTAGCTTCGCATTTCATCTGCATACCTCCACTAGGTCATTTAACACATCATGCATCATTAATAAATAAATCTGGTATTGGGATCAAGGATCTTGAAGAATTAGAGTTCCTATATTGCTTTGAGGCTCTCGCATTCATTCAAAGGATACAGAGATACTATCTCTCAAGATGTACCAAGTTCGAAGGATTAAGGTCTATATTCCCGTGGGTATCAAGAGATTAGAGTTACTTATGTTTGGTGTCTGAGATTGTTGTTTCATTTTGAGTTCACTGGATTTCGTGTTAAGGCATTCTCCTATGCTCAATTATTCCTTCAAAGCTTTATTGTTACGGGGGGATCGAATTACAAATACAACAACAAAAGAGTGAACCAAACTTTCTTAAGATGCAAGGTATCGGTCAAAGGCTAGCAAGAAGAGGGGAAATGCTTTGCGTATTGAAAATGGATCATCGAGGTCACAAGAGTTACAAGAGCATCAACACCCTTTCAAGTTTCATTCAACATCATTATTCATTACAAACTTACATAAAAAATTTCAATATCCATTACAAAAATATCCAATCCATACCCCATTACAATATTTGTTTTCCACACCATATCCAAAGGTCCTATTCTACTACATGAGTCATAAGTCATTACCAAAAATTACATCAAAAAAATATATACTTCCTAGCTTGACCGTAAGCATAAACTTCCTTCTTCATCCTTCAAGCCAATTCCACTTCACCTCCATTGTGTTACCACTTAATCAAGCAAACTTACGTTTTGATGGCTATTGAACCAACTGCACCAGACCTGCAACAATACAATCCATATCAATCTAAAACCAAATGCAATCCACACACATATTCATATCCACTTCTATTTGCAGCACTACATACATTCATGCCAAAATAAGTTCAAAACAAACTCATAAAACAGAGCCGTAACAGCAAAGAATCATTCATTACAATACACATACGGTTCAGCATACATACAGCCATTCAATTCAAAATTGTTGTCAATCTTTAAGCTACCTACTGTTTCCAAACAAAAACTTCATAACCACATAAACCAAATCAACACACTCATGTTCATGCTATTCAGAATTCAACAAAAAGGAAAAAGAAAAGAGAATTGAAACAATGCATCAGTTTCAAACAAGAGGCAGTTTATTCAACAGGGATTGGCCCCTGTTTCGGTTCGTGTCTTGCAGTTCAGACCAGAGATGAAAGCAACAACAGTTTCACCAAGTTAACAGCCCCTGCAGCCTATTGTCTTCATTCCATAATCTGCACAAACCCACAGTTACATATTAAAAGCCAATATAGTTTAACAAACCCCATAACTACCCTTTTAACTTTCCCTGACCATCCAAACCTCTATAACTGATTTCAGCATTCATTTTCCCAACCTTAAAGTAACTGTCATAAAACAGAATTCCAACTAACTTACTAACAGGTAACTAATCCTAACAGCATAACCAATTTTGTAACCAACCTCTAACCATACTAACATCCTGTAACAGAATCATAACCACCATAACAGATTCCTAACCAACTCTCTCAACTCAGCCAAAAGAATAACAGAAAAAACCAATTAGTTACATTCCTATAACTAACTTTTCTAACAACTAACAGATCCCAACCGATTGCTAACGGAGAGAACTGAATCAAAACAGAAAAAGACCAACCTGAGAATCATATAAGTCGGCAGCCACTCTTCACAAAGCTCTCTCGATTCTTCTCCTATCTTCATTCATCATCATCTCCATCTTTTCACATTCTTCTCCTCACCACCAACCTTCAACTCTTTCCTCGATTCTCCAATTCAACCTCCAGAAAACTCTCTCTATAAGCCTGCAACAGAAATCATCAGAGAAAGAGGGTTGAGAAAAGCTGACTACAGAATTGTTAAAGAAACTCACCATAACCGTCCATTCACTCCTCTCCTCAATCATCGATCGCCTTCATAATCTTCATAGAATCATCACCGCTTCGCATCATCTTCATCTTCGCCTTTTATCATCCGAATCGAGCCACAAGAAAATTCGGTTCAGAACAACAACGACGATAAGCGCATCACACTCGTCATCTTCAATCGTCGACTCTTCACAATAATTCATCACTAAGTCTCCACGATCCGAACCGAGTAGCCTTCACTCATCGTCAACCTCATCATCATTTTGAATCGAGGAACAGAGGCAGAGATTTAATCGGAGAAGACGAAGGAGGTAGTGTTGTTGTTCACGATTTGAGGGAAGACGGAGCGAACAGATGGAGAGAGTTCTGAGATTCGAGACGCGGAGAACGAACGGGTAACGGTGCTATGGCGGCGCGATGAATACTTGATCGGAGGAGAAGCCAACTTCCGGTTGCCGCCGCGGCTCGCAAGAAGAGGAAGAAGTTTTTTCACGAAAAACCCCAAAGGTCACAAATCAAACCCTAAATTCCTCTTTTATTTATTTCCAATTAACATTAGTACTAACCAGGTTTAATTAGGATAATTGAGTTTAATTAGGATTAATAGATGCATTAGGTTTAATCATGATGATTAGTATTAAAATCTGAAAACAAGAACAAAGCTGGGCCACGAAATTGCTTGCATACACTCCACTTGGCCCGTTCCACACCTTCAAGCATGAAAATTCTGAACAAAAAAAACATTGGGCTCAATCCGCTACACGCACCCCCCTGAGAGCCCATATACCTCCTATTGCTGTCCAAAAACAAAACTATAATAACAATCATTCTGCTGGGCCAGTATTCAGTGGGCCTGCGCCCTGCCCATTACTTACACCTTCATTTTTCAGTTTCACACCCCTTGGGCCCATGTTTAGTTGGTAATTTTTAGGTTTCTAACATAGTTCTACTACATTTTCTATATATAATAAAAACAATAGAATCAATAAAAATTTGTTAGATTTTAAATCACTTTTTAGGAATTAATCTTGGTCCCTTTAATTGACATTTTTCAATAAAAATCACCATAAAAAATAAGTAGATTTTAGGTTAATTTTGACATTAATCTTTTGAACTCATTTCTTTTTTAAAAAAACCCATAAAAATAGTAGTTTTAGTTTAATTTCGTATTAATGCTTGAATTGTTTTTGTGCTATGTCCACGTTATTTTTGCATAATTCTTATGTTTTTTGTTACTTGTTTTTGGCCATATTTTTGGCCTACCTTGTTAATACCATTAGTATGTTAACATTATGATTTAGGCTTGTATAGACAACTTAGACTAGAATTTAGAAATAGTTCCCTCCCCTCATTCTTTTTCTTTTCAACATTTAAAACATTAATAAAAGGAAGATGCGAATCACATTAAGAAAGTGATAGAGAAATGAGTGGGATTCATTCCCTAATCTGTTTCTCAAGCACTTAGTGGCATAGAAACGAGTGGGATTTATTCCCTAATCTGTTTCTCGGTCACTACCTAATGGGAGAGGAATGAGTGGGATTCATTCCCTAATCTGTTTCTCAAACATTAATTAATGGGAGAGAAATGAGTGAGATTCATTCTCTAATCTGTTTCTCAAACATTACATAATGGGATAGAAGTGAGTGGGATTCATTCCCTAATCTGCTTCTCGATCATTATACATTTTTATGTGGTTCGAATCGCAAAGAGAATTCCCTTAAAAAACACCCAACCAAAAACACTTCAACACACCTAACAATGGTTCAAATTAAAACAAAGTAGAGAAAGTGGTGAGTGGCCCGGTATTGGGAACTATTCATCACTCATCTACCCTAAAAGACACAAACCAATCTCTTTTCCTTTTGCCTCTTTGGCACCTAAGGGCACCGTTATCTCCGCTCCATTGCATCCTAGGCGATCCCTTATGCAAGAGCGCGAGCGTTAATTCCGCCCAACTAAAAAAAACACAAAAACAAACAGAAAATCGTGAGCCGAGCTACGGTAACTCTGATTCCTGAAAAGGATACGTAGGCAGCGGGGTAGGGCCCGTGCGAGTACAATTTTTTTATTTTCCCTACATTTTGCATTCATTCGCATGTAGACATAGACATAGTACACACCCTTTAGATAGAAACAAACGTAGGTGGATACCATCGAGTACGATGGGCGTGAGGGGTGCTAGCACCTTCCCCTTGCGTAACCGACTCCCGTACCTTGATTCTCTGGTCGCAAGACCCTGTTCCTTCCTTTGTTAGGTTTCCTGGTATTCCTTTCCCTTATGGGATAAATATATCGGTGGCGACTCTGTTCATTTTTCGCGAGCGTGCGACAGCTGGCGACTCTGCTGGGGATGTTGATAGACCTGTGCTGGTCCATTCTTGGCGAGTCGATCCTAGCCTTTGTTTGTTTCTTTTATTGGGTGTTTATTTATTTGTTTATGTGTTTACATTTTGTATATATGCTTGCATATCATGTTTATTTCCTGCTTGCATATCATGTTTACTTTCCGCATGCATCTGGACTATATTATGGGTCCCCGTGGGGGCCACATATTTTCTCTGTTTGTAGGTTGGGTGGGATGATTCTATGAGGTAAAAGGCCCAATACACAGGCTATGAGTGCACTTTAGGTACCCTAGGATAGAGTGGGAGCATGGTTTGTCTCGAGGTGTACGTCTCGGGATGGATCATGTGACTACGAGCAGAGTAGTGGTTTCAAACGGAGGTATTATCGTCACCCGCATCCGCGCTGTGATGATGCTTACCTTCGGGCGGACCGTATACTGCGTTTCATGACCTTACCCTGACCTAGATTCACCTGTGAGTGGGGAGGGATATACATGACAGGTACCGTTGGTGACTATTCTGTTCTGTTGGTGACTATTGTTCCTGTGGTTGTGTGGCACCTATGCCGGAATTTTGATCTCATGACATTTGACCTATATCAGTTATTCAGAGGATTGCACAGTGGTTACTAAGATTATACGGATCTTGATCCCATGCCGTTGCATTGCATAAACATCATTGGTTTATCCACTTCATTTGTGGGGTATCCTAAAGTCTGTTGCCAAAAAAAAAGAGAAAAGAAAAGAAAAGATATGTAAAAGAAAAGGAAATAGAAAAGCAAAAAAGAAAGAAAAGATATTCTATACAAAAAAAGGAAGCTTTAATTCCAAAAAAAGAGAAGAATGAATGTATGAAAAGACTTTAGGATTCTCCATAAATGAAGCATGCATCCATACTATCATGCATATCATAGTTCCTTCAAAGACTTATGGGACCTTTTCTATCCAGATTTCAAGATCAACAACATATTTGACTTCTCACTGCCACAACTCCAAGATCAACTATGGAACAACTCCGTGGGCAAATGGATGAGATGAGGGAACAAATGGGCCATCTTATGTTGGAAATGCAAGAATTGATCCATAATCAGGATGCACTAAAAGAGGAAAACAATCAGTTGAAGGCTCAGTTGAGCCTGGTCATGGAAGTTCTGAAGACGGTACTAAGAAAAGAATGTGGTGTTGTCCCTGCTGCTGCAACAGAAACTGTTGACTCTTTCTCTTCAATAGGATCTCTTTCCACTCATGGGATGCCTCAGAGAGCTCCCCCTCAAACTCAAGTGCCGTTACCTCCACGTCAATCTGTTCACGTCCTTAGAATGAATCAAGGGAGCCAAATGTGTGGGAAAAAGCCTAAGATACCTCAGAGGCTTCTCAATCCGATCCCGATACCTTATACTCAGTTACTTCCTCGACTGCTGGAACTTCAGTTGATTGAGCTACGAGATTTGGCTACGCCTGAAAAGCTTCCCCCCAATTTTGATGCCAATGCTCGATGCGAGTTCCATTCTGGGGCACCTGGCCATGATACTGAGAATTGTAGGGCGCTGAAACATCAAATTCAAGATCTTATCGACTCAAAAGTAGTTTGGTTCATCCCCGAGGGTATGATTGTTCAAGGAAATAAGATTCCATATGTGGTGGAGGAAAAGGTTGATTCATACTTCTATGAAGGATCTACTTCAAATCAGAAGCATAATGCACCATCTTGGGTTCCAGATTTCCCACTTCATCAGTCTCCGTTTGTTTCACAGCCAGATCAAAAGAGGAAGACACCTGAACAGAATGGGTACTTGAATCATTGCCATCAACAGGGTCCACAAATGCCAAGGAGACCACCAAGAAGAATTGACCCAATTCCTATGATCTACAGTCAGCTGGTTTCTCATTTGCTCGAGGATTCTTTGGTCCAACTAAGGGAGTTTAAGCCCCCTCCAACACCGATTCCTCAAGGATATGACTTAAATGCAAGGTGTGAGTACCATTCTGGGACGTCTGGACATTCAACTGAGGATTGTAATGTTTTGAAACACAAAGTCCAAGATCTCATTGACTCCAAAGCAATATCATTCACTCCAAATGGCCTGCACATAAGACGAAGAGTTCATGCATAAGTGAATGTCCGTATTCCAGAAAGTATCACCAAAAAAAAAAAAAGAATATAATAATAAGCCCAAATGGAGTCAAGGCTCCTCAACTATGGCAATCATCATTTCATTTCCGCATTCTCATTTCAGCATTTCCTGTTTTGTAGAAGGCTACTTCCTTGTTTGAACTCATTGGTATAATAATAATGAAAACACCACAAATTCTCGAGCAACTTTGTCAGAATCTTTTTCAAAAAGTAATCAAGAATGTTTTGTAGAAGCATCTCTCATTCTCAAGGTTTTTGTGCTCAGTTGTATCCGTGGAGGTTGGTGTTTCAGTTGGTGTTTGAGCTCTCCTTGCAACAAGTAGCTTCTCTAAGTTTGGTGACCACACAAGGTTCCTCCGTGTTTAATGGCGAATACTTCTTCAATGAATATGCTTGGGGCTCCCGCACGAGGGATAAGCAAGACGCACTCTTATCTTGAGCATTGCATCATTCACATTGCTCGAATCCCTAAAGCATTACAAATTCTTGGGTGACTTCGTCAGAATCTTCTTCCGTGTGATAATCAACAGTGTTCTTCACAATGCTTCTCATTCTCAAGGTTCTACTTCATATATCAGTTGCCTTTTCTCAAGATCTCCTTCTCGGTGGCCACCGTTTGTTAACAGAGACGAGAAGAATACGAGAAGCAAATTGATGTGATTCTTTTGCCTTGTGCTCATTCGTCTCCTCGTTTGTTGGAATCACAATTGGTTAAGATTCTAGTATTGGGTATTCTTCACCACAAGTAGCTCTCTTGAGTTTGATGACCATACAAGATTATTTCCATTTATGATGGCGATTACTACTCTAGCGACTATGCTTGGGGCTCCCGCACGAGGGATAAGCAAGACGTACTCTTATCTTGAGCACTGCATCACTCGCATTGCTCGAACCCCTAAAGCAAGGCAAAAGTTTACAACTCATGGGTGACTTTGTTGGAGTTTTCTTTTGAAGTAATCTGAAGTGTTTGGAAGGAACTGCAGAAAGCATTCAAGCTCAACAAGTCCAGACGGAGTCAAGTCTCCTCAACAACGACACCCATTTAGTTTCTTACTGCATTCTCATTGTAATTTTTCATTTGTGTGTTTAAGCATCAATAGCATGTAAAAACTTGTTAATTTCTGAATGAAAATCATAATACGTTTTCTATGTTTGTCTTGAAGTAATCCATTCGTTATCACTCATAAAATGTTTTTGGCATTACGATACCAACTTTACTAATCGCTTGCTTAGGCAAAGAGCGGAGGGAGAATGATGAAAGATTAAAAATGCAAAAAAATCTCCAATTGTGTGCTTTTGAATAAAACCCTACTGAGGATGTACAGGCATTATTTCAAATCCCCAAACACCGGAGATATAAGGGAGATAGACCCTCGTCAACCCCTTTGAGCCTTGAAGTAGGAGTTTCTTTTCTAATCATAAAAACCCTTATTTTAACCTTGGGGCAGGGTAGTGTTCATTTAACTTGATCGAGTGTTCAGAACTCACCAAAAAGGTATAAATCTAAGGATACAACAAGGGTTATCCTTCAAAGGGCTGAGGAATGTCAAAACCGCAATGATTATCCTTATTCCATCAAGAGGTCAAAAGATGATAATACCGCAATGGTTATCCCTCATCAATCAAAGAATGAGGCAGTCACAATATTTCAAACAAATCGAGAGCAACGCAAGATCACACGACTTGTTCAAAAAGTGAATAAAAAAAGAGAGCCCGCTAAGTCAAAAACTTGAAATAAGTGACTTAGGCAAAAGTTAGGGCATCCCGCTGGACTCCAAAATAAAATTCAAGAGAATTTGTCCAGGCAAAAGTTAGGGAAAGCAGAAGCGAAAAATAAGGATTACAAAATAAAAATCCTTATCAAAAGAACAAAGTCGTGTGATCAGACACCAAAAATGCAAGATGAAGTGACTGCCATGTCCAAAAAAACCTCATTGACTCCTCAACCATTCCAAATTCCTTGTGAGGAATGAACACTCATGTCGAGTTAATTGAACCTAGGAATGGAGAACATCACGAAGGGGGTGGGTACCAAATAATTTTGAGCCTAAAATCCTTTGTTTTCTGAAAACCGTGAACCCGACCAAATTACAACCCTTAAAAGTCCTAATTGAAGTAGGGTTTATTTTGAAAGCGCACTCCGATGAGATAGCGTTTAACTGACTCCCAATGAAGCGAGACTCATATCCATGTTGGTATCGTATGTTTGCTTTATCTTCCACATGCAAAAATCGAGGTTGTGTCAACTAGTGATTCAGTCACAAGAGGTCGCAACCTCATTTCAATAAAAAGTTTCTTTAAACTTCAAGACTAACGTACACTTTGCATTAGAATTATCATTCCTAGAATTAACATTCTTTTGCATACAAACATCTGCTTAAACATCAAAGAAATGTCAGGATGAGAATCAGTGAGCAACTTGATCATGTCAAAGCACAAGAGACTTGAGAACTCCGAGGAAGAAAAGCTAATCATCTCAAATGTTGACCATCAAGGGGCAAGTTGTCCAAAGAACTCCGTCAGGCATGAACAGTTAATGCTTTCCTTGATTACCTTGAGGGGAAGAGTTTGAAGACTCCGTTGAGCGTGGTAAAGTTGTTTCCATGTTTGTTTGACTTCAAAACAAAGAAAGCTTGAGGATTCTAGTAAGATGTACCAAATCAGGGGCAATTGAATCGAGGTTTGACCTCTCAAATTCAGCATATATGGGACAATCATGTCGATAAATCTCTTCAAGCTTTGATTAATCTGGGGCAATCATGCCGAGGAATCTCTCTTGAGCTCAACCAATCTGGGGCAGTTACGTCGAGATTCGACAAATCTCTCCAAGGATCCTTTAGTGCAAATTCCTTCATGGGTTGTGAAGCTTGGGGCATAATCTTTTGAGCTATTCTGTTCTCTCCCCAAGCATAGGAGTTTATTTCTCCTGAGAGTTTGATCCATTCCCCGATCATAGGAGTTTATTTCTCTTAGGAACTTGGTCTCTCCCCAAACACGGAGTTAATTTCTCCCGAGAGTTTGTTCCATTCCTCAAGCACAGGAGTTTATTTCTCCTAGGAGCTGTTCTACTTCCCTAATCAAGGTTCCTTATTTGGATCTCTCATCCCTAACATGGTGAATCAAGGGAATCTCCTCAAGCTGAAAATCCTCCAAGCAGTGGCACATGGTTGTTGCACCCCAAAATTTGCCCACTTATTTATACCCAATCGGCTTTCATATCATATTCATGTGCATACCCCATCTAGGCCATTCATCCATTACATTCATCCATATCATCGTTGTTATTCAGAATTGATAAGAAAAGAGCCTCTGCAGAAGAAATTCCTGATCAAAAATAAGGGAAGATTTGAAGTCTGATTGTATGGCATCATTCCCATTTAAATCCTCCTAAAATCAGGGTTCCATTCTCTCTAAGTCAAATCTCAGGTTAAAAGAAACAAATTTCAGGTTCATCAGGGTTTTCAAAGTGGGGTTTTTGACCAGAGTCAACCTTGTTGACTTTTTGGTCAAAATTTAATCAGGAGATGACTCCTGGATATGAGAATATGGTTGTCTTGAAGAAATACCATGCATTGGGTTTTCTCTGGTTGAAAGTTGATTGAGAATTGGGTCAGAAACTGATTAATCGGGAAAGTCATCTGGAATCGGAAAAAATCAGGAAAATATGACTTTTTGGTCAAAGTCAAAGTCAACTGTCAAATATTGACTCGTGGTGGGAAATTGGTCAAAGAAAAGTCAACAAAATAAAATAAAATCAAGGTTTTATAAAAGTTGCCAAAATTAGAAAGTTAGTTGAAAATGGAAATTTCCAAAAATAGAAGTTTCTACACTTAAAGAATTTTTGGAAAAGTTGAAGTTTTGGCTGAGCCGTCCGCTTCATCACCCGATTACACGTGGCATATGGCAATATTTCAAGACAAGCTCAACATGAAAGACGTTTATTTCATGGCCCTCTACAATTTTGTAGTTGGGCATTTTCTCAATTGAAGCTCGGTTTGAGAGATGAAAGAGCTGGAAGATCGAAGTTTCAAACTGATTCATGTCAAGTTGCAAGGCAAAATTTCTGGGCACGCGAAGCATTTGATCGAACATATGGTGTGCCATCTTTGAAGCCTGTTTTAAGGACTACAAGAAAGCTATAAATTCAAACTCAATATCAACGTGTTATTCTCCAGGCCCTCTATTCAAGGAGCCAAAGATCACTGATTTTGGTTGTATGGTTGGAAAAGTATAAGGCTCAAAAGTCATGCCCTGGTAAAGACACATTGCGGCGAGGACATGAGCATAAACACAGGGCACACGCGCAGCAATTCCGCAAATACATGGCGTGCCGTTTTCAATCCAATTTATAAAGAGTTACAAGCGTATTCTCGATCCAACTCCAATTGTAACATGATTATACTCCATGTCATCTTTCAAATGATCCAAGAACCATGGCTTTTGGTTATGTGGTTGTTAAGATGCGGAGTCTCAAAGTCACAAGTGTGGAAAAGGCTCTCGCTAAAGCGCCGAGCCGGTAAAACCGGGTCTGTGCATGCAAACAAGACAATTGTGCAAGGTGATGTTGTTATATATTTTGGATAAGTTCGAAGCTTCTTCTAAAAATCAGTATAACTCCAACCTTATTCTACTCTATGGATTCTTCATGAGGGTACCAAGATCATGCCTAACAGTGAACCATGGCCCAAGCTATTGCAACTCGAAGTAGCCCAGATAGACGCTGAGTTGCTATGTATGTAAAAGGAAAAACATTGTTTACTACAATGACCATGCAAATACTATACACATGAAAAGAAAAGAGAGAATCTTACTATAAAAATACAAACTTGTTGATTAAGTGTCAAAGAGAAAATAATACACTACTTTGCTCCACACCATGTTCCATGCACCACACTATAAAGAAAAACTCTCACACTTTCAAAAGCGACGATTCATTACTGATTTTTTTCCAGTTTCAAAACAGCCACACTTCATCGATCCCTCTCTCTCCAGAAATCGTCCACTCTCTCTCACCCTTCAAAGAGAGAGTTTGTTACATCCTCAACAAACTCATCTTGTAACCACCATAACCACTCTCCATTTCTGATCATCTTCATCAAACAATCACAACGTTTCACCCTCCATGGATCTCCACCACCGAACTCTCAACCTCCATTGATTTTCATCATCTTGCAACGTCACCGCGACGCAACAACTACATCATCTTCATATTCATCATCATCAAAGAACAAGCAAAGCATTCGGAATTCTTCTTCAAATCTTGATCCATATCTTGCCAAGTAAGTGAGTCTTGCCATAGCATTAGAAGCATATAGGCCTGGAACCCGTCATCAGGGATTGGGTTAGGACAAGTAGACCACCATGTTTTCATTGTATGTGTTGCATATGGTGCATGAATTCGCTTTCTTTGAATATCGATTCGGTTTGCAAGATTAGTCTATGTATGAATGTATGAATAGCGTATTTGAATTCCTTGTAGCATGAGGTTTGCGTTGGCATCAATTTTGTGTGATTTAGGGGAGATCTTGAATCTTAGGGTTTTAAAGATGTGTCTCGGTTCAGAAGTTAGAGATAGAATTAGGGAAAACCGAGGCTGGATTCGGAATCTACACGAAAAATCGAGTCAAAAGGTGTTAGCTTTTTAAGTTTCCGGGCGTTTTGATATAACTCCGTCATCGGAGAAGACGACCGGAACTGTGTTCCGGCGTCTGGTTCAGCTGCATGGAGGTAGTTCCGATTTGATGACATGGCATGTTGCTATTGGTGTATTTTCCCATCATGTGGTATTTTGACTCCCTTATAATCATTGCCTTGTGGATTGTCGTGTTCTTATTGGCCATGGCTATGATTTTGTCTTTATATCATTTTAAATAAAGTGAACCAATTGATGACAGGTCCCTATATATACTGGGAGTGTAACGTTTTTTCTCTTTGCTGATTGAATAAATAATAGTAAGCACATGTTGTATATAATGGAAATGGAAATAACACTGACATCACATATCTCATGCTAATAATAAAACATGCATGCTTATATTGTGAATTAAATAAATACCTAACATTGCCATGTATTAGAAGATGGAAACGAAATGAAAATGAATAATAAAGTGATAATATGCAAGTTGGGCCACATTTTACTATGGACTTAAGGCATTTTCGTTTTTTACACCACCAAGGTTCAGGCCCATGCGCCAATAACATAATTCAGTCCAATACAGTAGTTGCTTCCACACCCCCTGTAGGCAGATTTCACATTTTGATTAAATTTTGTTTTCCCTCTAATTTTTGATTCATAATCCAATTTTGGTTAAAATAAAAAATGTGAAAAAATATATTTTAGATAGTTTAATGTGTGTAGATAATTGTAATATTTTTCTAAGAATTTTAGGACTTATCTTGGTATTTTTAATGGACTATTTTCTAAAGTGTAGTCGATTTTGTTTCGGTTTAGATACCTTGTGCATTTAGGCTTGATTGAATAACTTGCAAACTGATTTTTTTTCACTTCTTTTTGTGTACATTCAGTAGAGGTATGTAGAATGTCATGTATCAAAGAGGAAGTCTTGATTCTAAATTTTGGTATGATTTTTAGGCTAGTTCCTTTAGCGTTCGATTATTGTGCGTTTGTGTACATTTGTTGTTTGCTTTTGCCCGTAAATGATGATGTAATTGTACAATGCTTTTAATACTTTTTGAGGACTTCCCTAGGTTTGTTTAAGAGGTTTTAGGACCTGGAATTATATTTTTTAAGTCATGTTTTCTTATTTTACTTGATTTTTCTTTCTTACATGTAAATAACTTGCTTTTGGCTAACGATTGTATCAAAACTTGTCCAAATGACCTATAATTTTGTATGTAACTTTGTGACTTGATTCCATGATTGTTTAGACACCTAATAGAGGTTATTAGCTACTGACTTCCATCATTTGATTACATTTTTCTAACTTCATTCACCATTTGAACTTACTAACTAGTTTTGACCTTGACCTAGTTTTGTCTAGTTTTTGTTAGAACTTTGCGTTGTTTCAAGCTAATTGACCAACATAGATTGGTACAAAGCCTTAGACCTATAAATGATATAATATGCTACTGACCTCAAATTTAGTTCATGTTTTCATTCGCTTTTTGTTTTGATTAATCGATGTTTGTTCACTAATTGTTAAGTAACAATTCATGCGATACTTTGGTAACTTCTTGTGAATATTTTTGTGTGATGCCGTGATGCTTTTGTGTTTGATTTAGGACACTAATTTCCTTGGTTTGCTACTGCCCTAGGGCTCTCTTCTCATCTTGTTGAAGTTGTAACTCCATTCTTTTGCCATATTCCCTTAGACTCTTCCTTCTTTGTTAAGAGGAATTGAGATAGGTTAGGATAGTTATCCTTGACCTTAGGGCCATTAGACTTAGATTAGAATAACTTATAATAGAGAATAGGTTAGTTCCCTTTTGTTCATTCTTTTTTCTTTTCAACATTAAAACATTAATAAATAAAGAGGCGAATCACATTAAGAAAGTGATAGAGAAATGAGTGGGATTCATTCCCTAATCTGTTTCTCAATCACTTAGTGGCATAGAAATGAGTGGGATTCATTCCCTAATCTGTTTCTCGGTCACTACTTAATGGGAGAGAAATGAGTGGGATTCATTCCCTAATCTGTTTCTCAAACATTAATTAATGGGATAGAAATGAGTGGGATTCATTCCCTAATCTGTTTCTTGAACATTATATAATGGGATAGAAGTGAGTGGGATTCATTCCCTAATCTTCTTGATCATTATACATTTTATGTGATTCTAATCGCAAATAAATTCCCTTTAAAAAATACTCAACCAAAAACATTTAAAACACTTAATAAAGGCTCGAATTAAAACAAAGTGACGAAGTGGTGTGAAACCTTGTATTGGGTTTTGTTCATCATGTAGTTACATAAAAAACACAAACCCAAGTTCACTCTTTTGCCTTGTTAGGTGCTTAAGAACAAGTTAAGTCCTTTCCAAAAGTAGGCGTATAAGTCTCCAAAGGTCGAGCATCGTGGATTGTGACCTTAACCTCTGTTCAACTAAAAAACACAAAACAAATGGAAACTATGGAGCCGAACTACGGTAGCTCTGATTCCTTGTAAGGGATACGTAGGCATTGGGTCGCGGGGCCTAAGCGAGCACATTTGTAAATATTCCTTCTTTTCCCCGTATTCCTTTTGCATTCATTCGCATATAGACATAGACATAGTACACACCCTTTAGATAGAAACAAACATAGGTGGATACCATCGAGTACGATGGGCGCGAGGGGTGCTAATACCTTCCCCTTGCGTAACCGACTCCCGTACCTTGATTCTCTGGTCGCAAGACCCTGTTCCTTCCTTTGTTAGGTTTCCTGGTATTCCTTTCCCTTATGGGATAAATATATTAGTGGCGACTCTGATTCCATTTTTCGCGGTAGCGACAATGGTGAGAAGTCAGAAATTATTCTTCAAGTCAAAGAAGGTGCATCTTACAAATCAAAGTCCAATATTTATTGGCACCTCCACATGGTCCTTAACACTAAGGGGATTCTCCCTGGTGTTTACCACACTAATGCCTTTATTTGGCACTCTGCATATAGTATTCACTGCATATAGCATTGCATCCTCAAAAGCGTAGCATATCCATCAAAATGGAGCATTACGCCATAGAAAATTCAAACATGCATACAAAGCATAAGCCAGATAATACAAATCAACACTCAATCAAGATGACGATACTTTCCCTATATAAAAAGGTGTCCTTACAAACTCCAATTGATATCTGCTACCACATTACAAATCTCCTCAAGCCACGGTGTCGATACCTGGTATCCTAAATCTCCAAAAGAAGTCTCATTTTCTCTCTCCAATATGGATCGGATACAATGTCTTTCTCCGTCAGAATCGTTGTCTCCGAGGTTATTTATTGCATGCTGCGTGCATATTAGAGCGTGAATGAGGGTGGGCATTCAACCCATCTCATTTTTCAATCATTTGGATAACCATACTTGGTGTGTGGCAATTCGAACGATTGCCGCTCTTGAAGAGTTACACCCCGCCTTTGGCCTGAGAGATCAATGTAATTCTTATGCTTCGCAAGCATCAATATCTCCGTAATCTCCAATGGTTACTATCATCTTCCTATCGAGTCTAGTCGTCACTAGTCTTGTCGTGGTTATTTCCCGTGTGTTGCGTGCGAACTAGAGTGCGAATGAGGGTGGGCATTCAACCCACCTCATTTTTCAATCGTTTGAATAAACCATACTTGGTGTGTGGCAATTCGAACGATTGCCACTCTTGAAGAGCTACACCCCGCCTTTGGCCTGAGGGATTAATGTAATTCTTATGCTTCGCAAGCATCAATATCTTCGTGATTACGTCTTTTGATCGAGTCTAGTCGTCACTAGTCTCCGTGGTCCCTTCCCCCGTACGGGAAAACTTTTCAAGTCCAACCACCGTGTTGTCAAAGCCCAGTTCCTAACCTGGCAAACCTTGTTCAAAGCCCAATTTTCAACTTGGCAAACCATTTCAAAAACCGAACCCCGATGTTGAGTCTTAGATCGTACGAGGTCTATTCTATCCTGAAGATCGCACGAGGTCTTCTCCCGATGTTGAGTCTTAGATCGTACGAGGTCTATTCTGTCCTGAGGATCGTACGAGATCATCTCCTGATGTTGAGTCGTAGGTCGCACGAGATCTTTTCCTTTCAGTTTTGAAGATCGTACGAGGTTTTCTCCTGATGTTGAGTCGTAGGTCGCACGAGATCTTTTCCTTTCAGTTTTGAAGATCGTACGAGGTTTTCTCCCGATGTTGAGTCGTAGGTCGCACGAGATCTTTTCCTTTCAGTTTTGAAGATCGTACGAGGTCTTCTCCTGATGATGAGTCGTAGGTCACACGAGATCTTTTCCTTTCAGTTTTGAAGATCGTACGAGGTCTTCTCCTGATGTTGAGTCGTAGGTCACACGAGGTCTATTTCCTTTCTGTCTTGAAGATCGTACGAGGTCTTCTCCTGGTGTTGAGTCGTAAGATCGCACGAGGTCTATTTCCTTTCTGTTTTGAAGATCGTACGAGGTCTTCTCCTGATGTTGAGTCGTAGATCGCACGAGATCTATTCCCCTCCAGTCGTTGTTTCATGTAACATTTCTTTTGGGAACCTTGTATTGGCACCTTGGGCTACGTTACAAGCTATCACCCTTCTTCCAATTACTCACTGTAGATTCTTCCATCAGAAAAACAAAAATTCTCTTTCCCCAGCAGATATCAAATAAGAATAAGGATAACACTTACACCATCTTCTCTTTAGGACAAATTTCTGGTACTTTGATATTTAATCTTCTTCTACCTCGAATGTTCGAAAGGCTAGCGCCAATCTCACCTTCAGGTTCAAGACGATTAAATAGGGGCAGCTGTCATACCCCAAATTTGTCCTACCCTTTAATTCCTAACTGGCTTTAGCTTCGTATTTCATCTGCATACCTCCACTAGGTCATTTAACACATCATGCATCATTAATAAATAAATCTGGTATTGGGATCAAGGATCTTGAAGAATTAGAGTTCCTATATTGCTTTGAGGCTCTCACATTCATTCAAAGGATACAGAGATACTATCTCTCAAGATGTACCAAGTTCGAAGGATTAAGGTCTATATTCCCGTGGGTATCAAGAGATTAGAGTTACTTATGTTTGGTGTCTGAGATTGTTGTTTCATTTTGAGTTCACTGGATTTCGTGTTAAGGCATTCTCCTATGCTCAATTATTCCTTCAAAGCTTTATTGTTACGGGGGGATCGAATTACAAATACAACAACAAAAGAGTGAACCAAACTTTCTTAAGATGCAAGGTATCGGTCAAAGGCTAGCAAGAAGAGGGGAAATGCTTTGCGTATTGAAAATGGATCATCGAGGTCACAAGAGTTACAAGAGCATCAACACCCTTTCAAGTTTCATTCAACATCATTATTCATTACAAACTTACATAAAAAATTTCAATATCCATTACAAAAATATCCAATCCATACCCCATTACAATATTTGTTTTCCACACCATATCCAAAGGTCCTATTCTACTACATGAGTCATAAGTCATTACCAAAAATTACATCAAAAAAATATATACTTCCTAGCTTGACCGTAAGCCTAAACTTCCTTCTTCATCCTTCAAGCCAATTCCACTTCACCTCCATTGTGTTACCACTTAATCAAGCAAACTTACGTTTTGATGGCTATTGAACCAACTGCACCAGACCTGCAACAATACAATCCATATCAATCTAAAACCAAATGCAATCCACACACATATTCATATCCACTTCTATTTGCAGCACTACATACATTCATGCCAAAATAAGTTCCAAACAAACTCATAAAACAGAGCCGTAACAGCAAAGAATCATTCATTACAATACACATACGGTTCAGCATACATACAGCCATTCAATTCAAAATTGTTGTCAATCTTTAAGCTACCTACTGTTTCCAAACCAAAACTTCATAACCACATAAACCAAATCAACACACTCATGTTCATGCTATTCAGAATTCAACAAAAAGGAAAAAGAAAAGAGAATTGAAACAGTGCATCAGTTTCAAACAAGAGGCAGTTTATTCAACAGGGATTGGCCCCTGTTTCGGTTCGTGTCTTGCAGTTCAGACCAGAGATGAAAGCAACAACAGTTTCACCAAGTTAACAGCCCCTGCAGCCTATTGTCTTCATTCCATAATCTGCACAAACCCACAGTTACATATTAAAAGCCAATATAGTTTAACAAACCCCATAACTACCCTTTTAACTTTCCCTGACCATCCAAACCTCTATAACTGATTTCAGCATTCATTTTCCCAACCTTAAAGTAACTGTCATAAAACAGAATTCCAACTAACTTACTAACAGGTAACTAATCCTAACAGCATAACCAATTTTGTAACCAACCTCTAACCATACTAACATCCTGTAACAGAATCATAACCACCATAACAGATTCCTAACCAACTCTCTCAACTCAGCCAACAGAATAACAGAAAAAACCAATTAGTTACATTCCTATAACTAACTTTTCTAACAACTAACAGATCCCAACCGATTGCTAACGGAGAGAACTGAATCAAAACAGAAAAAGACCAACCTGAGAATCATATAAGTCGGCAGCCACTCTTCACAAAGCTCTCTCGATTCTTCTCCTATCTTCATTCATCATCATCTCCATCTTTTCACATTCTTCTCCTCACCACCAACCTTCAACTCTTTCCTCGATTCTCCAATTCAACCTCCAGAAAACTCTCTCTATAAGCCTGCAACAGAAATCATCAGAGAAAGAGGGTTGAGAAAAGCTGACTACAGAATTGTTAAAGAAACTCACCATAACCGTCCATTCACTCCTCTCCTCAATCATCGATCGCCTTCATAATCTTCATAGAATCATCACCGCTTCGCATCATCTTCATCTTCGCCTTTTATCATCCGAATCGAGCCACAAGAAAATTCGGTTCAGAACAACAACGACGATAAGCGCATCACACTCGTCATCTTCAATCGTCGACTCTTCACAATAATTCATCACTAAGTCTCCACGATCCGAACCGAGTAGCCTTCACTCATCGTCAACCTCATCATCATTTTGAATCGAGGAACAGAGGCAGAGATTTAATCGGAGAAGACGAAGGAGGTAGTGTTGTTGTTCACGATTTGAGGGAAGACGGAGCGCACAGATGGAGAGAGTTCTGAGATTCGAGACGCGGAGAACGAACGGGTAACGGTGCTATGGCGGCGCGATGAATACTTGATCGGAGGAGAAGCCAACTTCCGGTTGCCGCCGCGGCTCGCAAGAAGAGGAAGAAGTTTTTTCACGAAAAACCCCAAAGGTCACAAATCAAACCCTAAATTCCTCTTTTATTTATTTCCAATTAACATTAGTACTAACCAGGTTTAATTAGGATAATTGAGTTTAATTAGGATTAATAGATGCATTAGGTTTAATCATGATGATTAGTATTAAAATCTGAAAACAAGAACAAAGCTGGGCCACGAAATTGCTTGCATACACTCCACTTGGCCCGTTCCACACCTTCAAGCATGAAAATTCTGAACAAAAAAAACATTGGGCTCAATCCGCTACACGCACCCCCCTGAGAGCCCATACACCTCCTATTGCTGTCCAAAAACAAAACTATAATAATAATCATTCTGCTGGGCCAGTATTCAGTGGGCCTGCGCCCTGCCAATTACTTACACCTTCATTTTTCAGTTTCACACCCCTTGGGCCCATGTTTAGTTGGTAATTTTTAGGTTTCTAACATAGTTCTACTACATTTTCTATATATAATAAAAACAATAGAATCAATAAAAATTTGTTAGATTTTAAATCACTTTTTAGGAATTAATCTTGGTCCCTTTAATTGACATTTTTCAATAAAAATCACCATAAAAAATAAGTAGATTTTAGGTTAATTTTGACATTAATCTTTTGAACTCATTTCTTTTATAAAAAAACCCATAAAAATAGTAGTTTTAGTTTAATTTCGTATTAATGCTTGAATTGTTTTTGTGCTATGTCCACGTTATTTTTGCATAATTCTTATGTTTTTTGTTACTTGTTTTTGGCCATATTTTTGGCCTACCTTGTTAATACCATTAGTATGTTAACATTATGATTTAGGCTTGTATAGACAACTTAGACTAGAATTTAGAAATAGTTCCCTCCCCTCATTCTTTTTCTTTTCAACATTTAAAACATTAATAAAAGGAAGATGCGAATCACATTAAGAAAGTGATAGAGAAATGAGTGGGATTATTCCCTAATCTGTTTCTCAAGCACTTAGTGGCATAGAAACGAGTGGGATTTATTCCCTAATCTGTTTCTCGGTCACTACCTAATGGGAGAGGAATGAGTGGGATTCATTCCCTAATCTGTTTCTCAAACATTAATTAATGGGAGAGAAATGAGTGAGATTCATTCTCTAATCTGTTTCTCAAACATTACATAATGGGATAGAAGTGAGTGGGATTCATTCCCTAATCTGCTTCTCGATCATTATACATTTTTATGTGGTTCGAATCGCAAAGTGAATTCCCTTAAAAAACACCCAACCAAAAACACTTCAACACACCTAACAATGGTTCAAATTAAAACAAAGTAGAGAAAGTGGTGAGTGGCCCGGTATTGGGAACTGTTCATCACTCATCTACCCTAAAAGACACAAACCAATCTCTTTTCCTTTTGCCTCTTTGGCACCTAAGGGCACCGTTATCTCCGCTCCATTGCATCCTAGGCGATCCCTTATGCAAGAGCGCGAGCGTTAATTCCGCCCAACTAAAAAAAACACAAAAACAAACAGAAAATCGTGAGCCGAGCTACGGTAACTCTGATTCCTGAAAAGGATACGTAGGCAGCGGGGTAGGGCCCGTGCGAGTACAATTTTTTTTATTTTCCCTACATTTTGCATTCATTCGCATGTAGACATAGACATAGTACACACCATTTAGATAGAAACAAACGTAGGTGGATACCATCGAGTACGATGGGCGTGAGGGGTGCTAGCACCTTCCCCTTGCGTAACCGACTCCCGTACCTTGATTCTCTGGTCGCAAGACCCTGTTCCTTCCTTTGTTAGGTTTCCTGGTATTCCTTTCCCTTATGGGATAAATATATCGGTGGCGACTCTGTTCATTTTTCGCGAGCGTGCGACAGACTTATGAAGAGGTGAATATGGAGGAGTGCGACATGATGGGCAAATGACTTAAGACGGGTAATCAGAGTCGCGCAGCGAAAGTACGATGTGGAGTAGTGTTATGAGTACTACTTATGGGAAGTAAGGAATTAATATGTCGGAAGCCTACATAGAGAATATGTATTGATCTATATGTTGGATTTAGAATCCAGTGGATGTAAGGATGTCGTGTCGAAGAATTATAACTCTTTTGAATAATTCCCGAGATGATGATTATGTCATTACGGTTGTACGTAGTTAACGAGTATGTATTCGGCGAAATTAAAACGAAGGATTGATAATATATGATGCTGTAATAATTTTGTGCTGTTATTGAGGCGATATTGTAAATTACAGATATAATGAGGAATTACACTCTATGAAGGACGGAGGTGATTTGATTCTTAGTAGAGAGCGTGACTTAGTTGAGCTATTTTGTAAGCGATGGAATATTGAGGCTGATAAGTGTGTACTTGTTCTGATGGTTAGGATGTTTAAATAGAGGAAGTAAATCAGGAATTGGTTTTCGTTGGATGCAAGTAAGGATTGCTAAATGGTAGATTAGTACCATGAATGATGAAGAATGATTCTTGAAACGAATGAGTAAAGAGAGTCGGAATCGGGTAAAACTCAGAAATCTATTTGGTATAGATGATTGTGATGGGTAGTCAGAGTAGTGCGGAAAAAGCAGAATGTAACGTGTTGGATAATTACTGGTGTGACCTAAGAGGAGTCAGATAATTGGAATTCAATGGTATAGGAATATGAGTATTGAGTTTCTTGAAGGAAGCGGTTGGTGAAAAGTGTAAGTATTACCTTATCGCTCAGATGGAAAAGCGTGTCTAAGGTTGGTATGTTTGGTAGAAGGGATCCATTACTGTATTGTTGATCAAGTGTGATCATACTATAAAATGTGTAATTGTATTACTCGTTTGTTGAGCGTATTGTATAGGTTGTACCTCAATGTTCTGTGGTTGTTAACCTTTTGGAGATAAAGCAAGTGGTATACTTTTGGATAGTCAAATGCGACGTAAGAACTGGGATTTGAATGTATGAAACATGTTTCCTATTGGTTATGTCAGATGGATTTTTGGGGATTGACTGATGGTAATGTTAATTGAGAGCTGGAGACTCAGGTAAAGGACTCTTATACGAGCCGGTTACTTGAGGTATGTTTTCGAGGACGAAAACTCTTTTAGTGGGGGAGAGTTGTAACACCCCATATTTTCTAATTTTAATTTAATCGGAAATTAAATTATTATTTAGAATTATTTGGTATTTTGTTGAATTATTGGAGAATTATGGATTAAGGGCCATTGGGCTGGAATGGTGAGATTAGTAGTATGGGGGTGCTAAGTGAGTAAGCCCATTACTAATTATTTTATGTTTTCATAAAATAAAGGAAATAAGGAAAATTGGGAAAGAGGAAAAAGGAACGTGAAAAGCAGAGCAGAGGAGATGAGAGATTAGAAAGCTGATACGTGAAAGAGGAACAGAAGAGGAAGAGGGCTAATCAAGATCTTTGGCTAAGGTAAGGGGGGACTCTTCCGGTTAATATCTTTTATCGTATTATAGATAATAGGACTGATTAGATGCATTGTTTGTGTCAATTGGTTATATGATGGATTGGGGTTTTGGGATGATTTTGAGGGGAATTGTATGATTTGATGAATTGTATGATTATATGATTGTTATGATGATTGAATGATCCTCTTTGTGTGTTATATTTGTGTTATAACATGTATGTGGCTGATATGGTGGTATTTGAGGTTCATGACATAACTTGGTTTGGTTTTTGGGGATTTTGGGGTAAATCCCGTAATGCTGTAAAATGCGATGAAGGCTCTGACTTTTGCCAGTTCGCGCCGCGAAGGTGGGTGCGCGCCGCGAAGGCGGAGTGATTTTCTCGTTCCGCGCCGCGAACCCGTGTTTGCGCCGCGAAGGCGTGTTTTCTATTCGTTACGCGCTGCGGACTGTGGGTGGCGCCGCGTGCTGTAGCGATAATTGTTTTCTTTGAAAAATGTAAAGATGTGTAACTTTCAAACCGTAAGTCCGTTTTAGACGCCGTTTTGGACGTTGTTCCTTAAATTGAATGCTCTACCACATGAAATGAATAAAACAATAATAACTTGATTTTATTTTAAAAAGTATCATTTTCTTCAAATGTGGTTTATCCTGGTTTTGCATAGTTGATGAGGTGCAATGGTTGTAGTGTGCATAATTGAATATGTGCAATGATGTATGTTGTGATAATGTGGTTGCTTCTGTTAATTGTGCAAATGGGTGTTGTTCATGGTAAATATGGTTATCATGTGTTTGATGAATGATGAGGTAAATACTCTGTCGTTGATGAGTTGCTTTGTTGTACTTGGTACACGATTGTGAAGGGTGTTATTGTTGTTGCACTGTATGATGAATGATTTACCTGTTATGATGTTGTGGTTGTAATTGGTGTTTGTTATACATATATTGTTGATGTAAAATATGTATTTTATTATGGTTGAGAAATAGCATAATTGTGTATGGCTATTGATTATTGTGGTGGTTGATGATTATGACATTTGGTTGATTTATGTGGGTGATGAGCATGTTATGGTTGATACATGCATTCATAATCATTATGTGGCTGATCCTTGACGATGGTGGATCAGTGGTAGCTAATTCCCATTGTGTGGAATTAGTGAGTGGGTGTTGTCGTATCCTTGACGATGGTGGATCGGTGAGATGGGTTATCCCAGATTTTGGTACCACATGCATATAGTTGCATTTGTATTAGGCTACTTGTATGATTATAACATGAATGGAAGATTGTCCAATGTTATAATATGTGATGATGGTGTAATTGTTATGATTTGCTTGGATGAATTATGGTGTTGTCTTTTGGTAATGTATTCTATTTGTTGTGGTGTGTTGATGAGTACTTCCTGACAATCTGAATATAATGAAATTGGGTGAATAATGTGACTATGACGTGTTATTGTTTATGATTCGATAACATTTGTTAATTGTGAATGAGACTCACCCTTACTGTTGATATTTTCAGATTGAGGAAAGCGGCTTTTGGCTCGGTGAGGATTAGCTCATGAGTCAGTTCGTTTAGTATAGCGTCGGTGTCATGCTCTGATATTGTAACACTGTGGGAACTCTAGTTTAGAGTTTATGATAATACTCTATCGTGTTGTTATTGTATTAATTCTGCGGGATACTGCATAGATGATGTTATGCTTATCTGAATGATGAATTGTCCGCTGTGTTAACATGAGATGTTTATGTATTATGATTTTGTTAAATGGATGATTTTCCCCTAAGTGAAGCATGACAATTGATTTATGATAATTTATTTTAAATTGAATTGTGGCACCCTTGTTTTCATGTTTTACTCTGAATTATTTTATTAATTTCCGCGGGGTTTAGACGCGTGTTACATAAGATACTATAGTCAGGTTGAGGGAAGGTATTAGGCACCCTCAACCCTTTTCTAAAGGCTAACATTGCAAAGATAAGGGTTTATGGAAAGGTTTATAAAGAAAGGTAACAGGTAGGGTTAATTATATTGACGTGATTAGAAATTAGAGAAAGGGGACTCGCCTTGTTGCCAAGTGCCTATGTACCTCCTTAGGGAGGATCAGAGTCTACGTAGTTCGGGGGACGGGTTGTACACCCTTTAGGTTTGAAATTTGATTTGATATGGTTTTGGAGGCTTTTTGAGTGGCCTATCGTAGTTGTGATTATCCGTAGTTTGATATTGAAAGTTTTGAAAGGTATGAAAAGTGTTTTGAAGTTTGGGCCTACAACCCGAGTTTAATTTTGCACTATTAACCGCAACGATCAATAGATTCAATCGCCATAGTTAAAAGATTTGAAGTCGCACCATTAACAATTTTAATCAATTGATTTGATTATTACTGATAACGAATTAGGATATTTTTTAATAATTTTTAATAATTAGTTTGTATCGTTACCCCTCGTAATCGATTGATTCGATTAAAAAGAATAACGAATTAAAGTGAGAAAAAGAAAAGTTAATCATTACAACTAATAAGATAGTTGCAACCATTTAACCAAATATAATTTAATTGCATTTTAATTAAATAGCATTTTAATTAAAATTATTGTTGACCATAGCGATTAATCGATTTAATAGGAACGAACAACAAATTGAAATTTTTAAAAAAAATTATTATATAATTAATCATATTAAAAAAGTATTTTTGATTAAAACAAATAAATAATTAAAATTATTTAAAGTTTATTAGGATTAAGATTCAGTGTGGTTATCATTAGGGCTCATGGTATGGGTATCAGGCCCTAGGTGCGTTGGATTTAAGTTAGTGGGAATTTAATGGTCAGATCTGGGGGTATATGATAGTCTATCTGGTTGCAGGCGCATAGGAACAAGAAGCCAGATTTTTCAACAAAAATAACGTATGAGGTGGGGTTCGAACCCACACTCTCCCCCTCACATAAGCGCTTCACTACCACCCCAGCCAAACGGCACATGCGTTTAGGACACGCATCCAACACATAATATATAAACAAGAAAAACAAATGGAAATCAAGCGCGCAAAATTTGAACGAACCAATGGCTCGTTGCCACGCCACCTTCTTCCCCACCAAGACCTGTAAATTCCTGCAAATATAGCTACGAATTTGCTACGAATTTTCCGTAGCAAACCAAAACGCCAAAAATAGCAAACAGGACACATGCTTAAATAAATCTAGCGCGACCTATCTAATCCTCTCGTTTACCTTATACGAATCCCATCACACCCTCCTTTTAACTTAATTTCACCCTTATAAAGAACCCCTAATTTAAAACCCTAAAACCTCCTTCGGCCTCCAATGGCCAAACGAGATTTAAACACGCAAGCTTCAGTCTAATGATCCAGAAACATTCACCACATTAAAACAAAGCGTAGCACAAAAACAATTTCACATCAAGATGCATGTATTACACGAATCGATGCAAATTTCAGAGCAACGTACCTGGGCTTATAGGAGATCGTTCTGGGGGTGTTAAGGTCGTGTGAGTATCCCAATAGCTTCAGCAAACACCAATGGACGTGTAGCAATCCTCGGAACCCTTTGAAAGCCTTCAATTCCTCAAATCCGAATTCCCTTTTTTTGTCAATTTTTGAGTTCTTGAGTGCAACTCTTTCTCCAGAATCTCCAACCCCTATTCATGTGGCATGTATTAGGTATTTATAGGCAACGGATTAGGTCACAAATTATAGCCCAAGGCCTCTTGAAATCCAATCTTGCAAAGTTTGTAAAGTTGATTCAAATCTTGAATGAAAACTTTCTATTTTGGCCAAATCTTGTATCAATTTTTTCCCAATCAATATACCACGAAAATTATATGATAATATGTCATAAATGTGATTGAGATTGGCTCATGTGAATATTTTAACACAATATTTGATTTTTCCTTCAATTATATTATTTTAAATCATTTTTAAATGAGATAAAAATCATATAAAATCAAATAAAAAGGTAAAATTCGTGGCACTTGGTTTGGGTAAAATAAGTGACTTGTGGACCAAGGTTGAATCATAAAAATATAGGCTCATTTGCAAAAAATCCCAATTTGAACCTCTGTTTCATATTTTGCCTCCAAAATCACCCAACTTTAACCAAGCATATCTCACTCAATTTTTAAGCTATGAAGGAGTTCTAAGACTTTTTGGAAACCTCAAGAGGTCCTCTATAAGCCACTTTGGAACATATTTTTCATTTGGGGCTTTTATCTTGATCATATCCTCTTTGACAAAAAACTGCTTTTGGAGGATGCTTGAAAAGGACCTATAATCTTTTGCATTGTACCTCTCAAATGAATCATTTCTAGCCTTGGCTTGTGATAGAAAAAGTTGCAGGGAATCCAATTTCCTTCCATATAGGCTTTGAGTGGGGAATTTTTGATGTTCCATGTGAAAGTTATGGCTAGTCAAAGTTGAGTTGACTTTCTCCTAGAGAAACCCTAATTTGAACCTTTTGTATTTGTTCATCTCTAAGTTTCTACTGATAAATCAAGATCAAACTTTGATCAAATTATGGATATAAACCCTTGTACTTGATGTTTGACCAATGGTCAGAGGTTTAGACCATGCTTTGATTGTGGTTGACTTTTAGGTTTAATCAGTTGACTGTGAATCTTTTGAGCTGTTTGAACAAGTAACCTTTAGAGTTGGGTCTTGACTTTTATCATAGAGGTATCTTAGATCATCATGGGCCATGGAGAACTTCATTAGAGACCTTGTTTTGCTAATTCCTTCAGGAGAATACCAAACCCTAGCTTTAGGAGACTCTTGCTTAGGAGAATGACTGGATGAATCTCTTGAACTTTGAATTATTGTGAATGGAATATGGAAGGAATATTTTGGGGTATGACAGCTGTCCCTGTTCAATCTTCTTAAACCTGAAGAGGTAGATTGGCTTGTTCGCCTATCGCGATCTGATGGTGGAAGAGGATTGAACACTAGAATACCTAGAAATTTGCGATTGCCGGTGTAGGAAACATGTTTTTTTAGATGGGTTTAAATATCCCATTCAGTTGTTTGACATGATTCTTGTCCAGAGCATATGCTCTTCATACCAGGATCATATTGATTGTATCTAAAGAGGTATAAAGTAATGTCTTACAGAAGACTACCTGAAAAGGTTCCTGAATAGGGTATATCAAAGGTTGATGCGAAGAAGCTTAGGCTTTGAACAAAGCTTAGGAAGAATGTCTTGGAGAAGACTGACTAAGGAGTTCTTTAAAAGAATTAGGTATATCTTAGAAAAAATTGGATAAATATTTTAAGAAGGCTACCTAGAAAGGCATGATGTGTCTTAAATAAGACTGACCTAAATAGGTTGAGACGTGTTTTAAACAAGATTCACCCGGAGGGTTTTTTTTATTATTTTTAGAACGGATATGGAATGTCTTAAACAAGACTACCTAGACAAGTTTTTGGAAAGGATGTGATACGTCTTACACAAGACTCACCTGGAAAGGCTCTTAGATAGGATACGGGATACCTTAAACAAGACTTACCTAGAGAGGTTACTATAAAGGGAACGATATGTTTTAAACAAAACTACCTAGAAAGATTCCTCTAAAGGGAACGATATGTTTTAAACAAAACTACCTAGAAAGGTTCCTATAAAGGGCGCGATATGTTTTAAACAAAACTACCAAGAAAGGTTCCTATAAAGGACATGAAACGTTTTAAACAAAACTACCTAGAAAGGTTCCTATAAAGGACATGGAACGTTTTAAACAAAACTACCTCGAAAGGTTCCTATAAAGGCTATGAAACATTTTAAACAAAACTACCTAGAAAGGTTAGGATATGTCTTAAACAAGACTGCTTGGGAAGGTTGTTAACCGTTTTGGACAAGACTACCTGGAGAGGTGAGAAATTCTTTGATTGTTTCTGGATTGTCTTTGAAGAAAGACTTGGAATGAGGTATTAAAAATGCATCTGTTAAGATTGAATCGTTGATACGATCGTATTTGCACTTTAATTGGATGATAACATCCTTTTGATTATGAAGTGACCTGAAAAGGCAGCGTTAGTTTTATGCAATGTCATGATGCATGTGTTATGTAATGAGATTCTCAAAATAGATGAGAATTATGCATGTATGCTGATCCCACACTGCGGGATGTAAATAGTACAGGCGTGGGAAGATCAATTACGCAACAATGCTCCTTTTGTGATACTAGTGTGACTTCCCGAATATCAAAAATTTTGAGAGACGTGTCCCTTAATCTGAAGGAGGGACCTTTAGAGGGAACTCGAGTTTCACCATGTCTTGCCTGATATGCATTGCCCCAGTGTTTGAATTCTTGAAAGATATGCCCCTAGTCAATAGGATCCTTGGTTGTATGCCCCTGTTTTAGGAAAACCCTCTGAACGTGGTTTCCCCATTCAAGGGTCTTTATCAGGAATGATCGTCTTTGATTAGACCAATTTCGAGGTCTCCTTGATGCTAAGTGTTGATTTGAATGTGAAGCAGGTGCTTTTCAGAATGAGTCATGCGTTTCGGTCGCATCCGCCGGACGGTGATTTGCTGAGTACTCAGAATGAGGTGATGTTTTTTTTATAAGATTATCTGAAGAGGTCCTTGGAAAGAATGGGAAATTGTCTTAAACAAGACTGTGCTTTTAAAAAGATCAGAGGGACCTGTTTGTGAAGAGGGTCAAAAAGATTCCTATAGAGGATGGAGACTGTTTTTGTGGCGTTTTAAACAAAACTTAGGAAAAGACATCTTGAAGAAGATTAACCTAGAAAGGATATGAGACTGTCTTATAGAAGACTCTGTACTTTAGACAAAGTTTGACAAGGTTCTTCGAAGCATAAAAGGAGTTTGAATATGTCTTAAAAAACTAACTGGAAAGATCGATGAGTATCTTGAAGAAGATTACTTAGAAAGGAATATGTCTTAGAGAAGACTATCTGAAAAGATTCTTGAAAATGAAGAGAGATACCTGAAAAGGCTCGTAGAAAGGATGAGGAGATGTGTCTTTAAAAGACTATCCAAAAAAGGCTCCTGAAAGGATAAGAGATTTTTGAACCTGTCTTGAATAAGACTACCTGAAGAGGTTAAGAGACGTATTTAGCGAAAAACTACCTAGAAAGGCTGAGAGTGAAATTGACACCATCTGATACTGAGTGACCTTTGCAACGTGCCCCCAGGTAATGGGCTTGCCCCATGGGCTATTCATCGTCTTTGAGAGCTTCTATGGATCTTGATTAGATTTGCCCCATGTAAATGGTGTAATGACGAGTTATGCCATGTGTACACATTAGCCATCCCGGTCATGCGTAAGAGATGTTTCTTCTTTTGACAAGCTTTTAAAGCTACTTCGTCAGTCAATAGGATTTCTAGCCATTAGCCATGCCCCATGCAACTTCTCCCTGATGTTTAAACATTTGAATCCACATAGACAAGTGTACTTTATAATGAAATTCATAAGATGCGAGTGCATATGTCTGTCTTGAAAGTTTAAAAACATTTTTTTTTGAGTAAAACGAAGTTTTTTTTTTAAGAAGGTGATATCAACTCAAGAGTTGCAGTAGACCTTAAGGGGTCGGGATACCTTTTGGTAACGGTATGCTTTCGAACTAACCATGTTTCAGTTAGGGCTTTTAAGGGTTGTAACATGGCCTAGTTCACGGTTTATAGAAACAAAAGATAGAGGCTCAAAGTTTATTTGTACCCATCCCCATCTTCGTGATGTTCTCCAGTCCTATGCTCAGTTGACTATGCGTTTAAGCTCCAAAAGACTTTGGGAATACCGATATTCATGATGGTTTAAAAACCAAAGATTTATTTGCAAAGGGAGCCATCTTCCTTTCTTGTAATATTTTCCTTTTGTCGAAGGTATATAGTAACCTCTTTTCGACTTTGTTATCCCTAACTTTTGCCTGAACTGTTCGTTTTAAAACTACAGTCAGCGGGATGCCCCAATTTTGCTTAAGTCTCCTTAATAGGTTTTGACTCAGCAGGCCTTTGCATTGCTTTCTCTTTTTTCTTTGCGGATATTGAATGCCGGACTTAATGATGACGGGGAACCATCGGTGATTATGTTCAAAGGAACAACTTGGAATAATTAAGTTAACTGAGAAACTACCCTACCCCAGGTTATGTATGAAGGGTTTTATTTTATATGAAGGAAAACTCCTACTTCTTTAGGCTCAAAGGGGTTGACGAGGGATTAACATCCTTAAATCTCCGTTATTTAGGAATTGAAACAATGCCTGTACATCGCCAACACGGTCTGTTCGAAGCGTAGTTTATGAAATTGTGGTATCGTTTTCGTCATTCTCCCTCTAAAGGTGTACGACTTTAACGAGAGTTGAATATCACAAAGAAGAAAACCAAGTAAAACACAGTTATAAATATAGTGAGAGCACTAGGAATAAATCAAGACAAACGTAAGCAATGCATTAATGATTATTGTAAAGTACATAGCATATGTCGTAAGACTAATGTTTAAACAAACGGAAAGAAATTGCGAATGAAAACAAAACTAATGGTCTAAGAAATCCTCCTTCTAGCCACCTATGGCATTAGACTTGTGAGGATCTTCGAACTCAATGAGCCCTTCTTCAATCAAATCTTGGATCTTGTGCTTTAACGGCCCACAATCCTCTGTATCATGACCAGGACTATCTGAGTGATAAGCGCACCTAGCATGATGCTTATACCCGGGAGCGGGGTTAGCTGGAGCTGAGTATGGGGGTAGCAGAGTTACCAGGTTCTGACTGAGCAGACGTTGCAAAGCTTGAGACAGTGGCATGTACAACGGGGTGAATGATCGTTTTGGCTTGGACCTCCAGGTGCGTTGGCCGCCCTGTTGCTTTTGCTGATCTTTCTGTTGTAGTGCTGATGTCTGATTAACTAGGATTGCCCCCACAGTGTTGGATTCCTTTTTTCCGTCATATGACTTCTTTGTGTGATAGGAACCTGAGGGTGCCCCTTGTATCTTCCCGTTTTTGATTCCATCTTCAATTCTCTCACCAATGACTACCAAGTCCGAGAACCCTGAAGATGTGCTTCCGATCATTTTGTCGTAGTACGGTCCTTGCAAAGTGCCCATTAATATGTCCACTAGTTCTTTTTCAATCAAGGGAGGTTGGACTCGCGAAGCCATTTCCCTCCACCTTTGGGCATACTCCTTAAATGATTCATCCTTCTTCTGTGACATATTTTGTAATTGCATCCGGTTGGGTGCCATGTCCAGGTTGTACTTGTACTGCTTCAAGAATGTGTTAGCAAGATCATTCCAGCTTCGGATATAGGATTTCTCCAATTGCATGTACCAATCAACAGATGCTCCGCTTAAACTTTCTTGGAAGAAGTGTATCATCAGCTTTTGATCGTGAGCATAAGCAGCCATTTTTCGCACATACATGCGCAAGTGATTCCTCGGACACGTGAGTCCTTTGTATTTCTCGAAGTCGGGAATTTTGAATTTGTGTGGGATAGTCAAGTCTGAGACTAAGCTCATTTCGAAGGTATCCACGTTAAAGACATCGTATCCTTCTACCACTTTTAGTCTCTCTTTTAGCGCCTTGATTTGTTCACTGTCCTTGGAGTCTTCCCTAGAGTTGGGATTAGATTGTTGCGTCTGAGGTGCTTGGTCTGTGTTGTCCACCTCTTGTACTCCGTATTGTAGATCTAGGTAATCTTCGTCCTTAGGGACATTGTTAGCAGGAATGCGAACTGTGCGGGTTGTCCCTTTAGTCTGTGGAGGAGGGACAAATCCTTCTTGAGAGGTCTCTCCTTTCTCTTGGAATTGGATAGCTCTCCTAACAGAGCGGACCTGAGGTCTGTCCTTAGCCGGGCCAAATCCTGAAACAAATCCTAGCGGCGGGTTTTCGTCATTGGGGATCTCATCCTGAACCAGGGTATCCCTAGACTGAACCTCTTTTGCTTTTTCTTGTTTATCCAGGAGGGCCTTCATGAATCCTAGCATCTGAGTCATACCTCCTTTAACTTCTTCCATACCAACCTTTAGTTGATCCACCTCCTCACGAAGAGCGGCTTGATTCTGTTCTAGCTAATCCATTGATTTCTTTTGCTGAAGTCTCGTTTGGTAAGACGATCGGGATGTTAGGTTATCCTTCCCAATGATCCCTTGCTCTAAAGATAAAAGAGAAATCTTCTCTCAATGCCATGGAAATGACGTGCATGCCATGAATGATATGCTTTATTCGTATTTATGTCTTATCCACATTTATGGATTAAATATAATAAATATTTTTTCTCTCTTTTTTTTGAATAAGACATGATGCAAGAATGCACCTGATGCATGATGAATAGAAAAAAAAATAAAAAAATAACAAACAAATAATAAACAACATATATATGTAGTACATGCCCTAGGTTCATAGGTTCGACGTAGCGGCCCTAGGGAGCCTACCTTTTTATGGGGGGTTCTAGAAGGTCTCATGGGGTCGTTCGTAGCCTCCGAGACTTTTTGTCTCTTCGGATTTTAGAACAACTCATTTTATCCAATGAGGTTCGAATTTTTGGGGTAGGTTCTCGGAGAGATCAGCTGACTACCAAGTCCTGCCCTCAACAAGGTCAACCTCGTATTGGACATTTCCGGATACTCAACCCACTCCGAGTGGAGTTATCAATGAGACTCGTAGGCGATTCAAGTCCCCCCTGGTCTCAAGGACAACTCCCACACTTAGGTTTTAACACAGCATAATATACCCAGCAATGCATATAAAATATAACAACCAGGCAGTTAAATATAAATATATTAACATAAATAATTAAATATAAATATATTAACATAAACAATTAAATATTTTTAGACAAAAATAAACAAATAAACAAATTTTAAAAAAAATTAAAAAATAATTACAAACCCTGAAAGTGGCAGATTAGCCAAACCCTAACAACTTGCCAAACCTAAACCCTGCCAAAACCTAAAACTATAGGAGCATAGTAATTCACCATTAAGTGTATCCCCAGCAGAGTCGCCAGCTGTAGCAACCTGCCTAAAAATTTAATGTTTAGAGTCGCCACCTATTCTGAAGGGCGAATAGGAAACCCTACGCAGTTTAGAGATCAGGGTAAGATACTATAGTCAGGTTGAGGGAAGGTATTAGGCACCCTCAACCCTTTCCTAAAGGCTAACATTGCAAAGATAAGGGTTTATGGCAAGGTTTATAAAGAAAGGTAACAGACAGGGTTAATTATATTGACGTGATTAGAAATTAGAGGAAGGGGACTCGCCTTGTTGCCAAGTGCCTACGTACCTCCTTAGGGAGGATCAGAGTCTACGTAGTTCGGGGGACGGGTTGTACGCCCTTTAGGTTTGAAATTTGATTTGATATGGTTTTGGAGGCTTTTTGAGTGGCCTATCGTAGTTGCGATTATCCGTAGTTTGATATTCAAAGTTTTGAAAGGTATGAAAAGTGTTTTGAAGTTTGGGCGTACAACCCGAGTTTAATTTTTCACTATTAACCGCAACGATCAATAGATTCAATCGCCATAGTTAAAAGATTTGAATTCGCACCATTACCAATTTTAATCAATTGATTTGATTATTACTGATAACGAATTAGGATATTTTTTAATAATTTTTAATAATTAGTTTGTATCGTTACCCCTCGTAATCGATTGATTCGATTAAAAGGAATAACGAATTAAAGTGAGAAAAAGATAAGTTAATCATTACAACTAATAAGATAGTTGCAACCATTTAACCAAATATAATTTAATTGCATTTTAATTAAAATTATTGTTGACCATAGCGATTAATCGATTTAATCGGAACGAACAACAAATTGAATTTTTTTTAAAAAATTATTATATAATTAATCATATTAAAAAAGTATTTTTGATTAAAACAAATAAATAATTTTAATTATTTAAAGTTTATTAGGATTAAGATTCAGTGTGGTTATCATTAGGGCTCATGGTATGGGTATCAGGCCCTAGGTGCGTTGGATTTAAGTTAGTGGGAATTTAATGGTCAGATCTGGGGGTATATGATAGTCTATCTGGTTGCAGGCGCATAGGAACAAGAAGCCAGGTTTTTCAACAAAAATAACGTAGGAGGTGGGGTTCGAACCCACACTCTCCCCCTCACATAAGCGCTTCACTACCACCCCAGCCAAACGGCACATGCGTTTAGGACACGCATCCAACACATAATATATAAACAAGAAAAACAAATGGAAATCAAGCGCGCAAAATTTGAACGAACCAATGGCTCGTTGCCACGCCACCTTCTTCCCCACCAAGACTTGTAAATTCCTGCAAATATAGCTACGAATTTGCTACGAATTTTCCGTAGCAAACCAAAACGCCAAAAATAGCGAACATGACACATGCTTAAATAAATCTGGCGCGACCTATCCAATCCTCTCGTTTACCTTATACGAATCCCATCACACCCTCCTTTTAACCTAATTTCACCCTTATAAAGAACCCCTAATTTAAAACCCTAAAACCTCCTTCGGCCTCCAATGGCCAAACGAGATTTAAACACGCAAGCTTCAGTCTAATGATCCAGAAACATTCACCACATTAAAACAAAGCGTAGCACATAAACAATTTCACATCAAGATGCATGTATTACACGAATCGATGCAAATTTCAGAGCAACGTACCCGGGCTTATAGGAGATCGCTCTGGGGGTGTTGAGGTCGTGTGAGTATCCCAATAGCTTCAGCAAACACCAATGGACGTGTAGCAATCCTCGGAACCCTTTGAAAGCCTTCAATTTCTCAAATCCGAATTCCCTTTTTTTTGTCAATTTTTGAGTTCTTGAATGCAACTCTTTCTCCAGAATCTCCAACCCCTATTCATGTGGCATGTATTAGGTATTTATAGGCAACAGATTAGGTCAGAAATTATAGCCCAAGGCCTCTTGAAATCCAATCTTGCAAAGTTTGTAAAGTTGATTCAAATCTTGAATGAAAACTTTCTATTTTGGCCAAATCTTGTATCAATTTTTTCCCAATCAATATACCACGAAAATTATATGATAATATGTCATAAATGTGATTGAGATTGGCTCATGTGAATATTTTAACACAATATTTGATTTTTCCTTCAATTATATTATTTTAAATCATTTTTAAATGAGATAAAAATCATATAAAATCAAATAAAAAGGTAAAATTCGTGGCACTGGGTTTGGGTAACATAAGTGACTTGTGGACCAAGGTTGAATCATAAAAATATAGGCCCATTTGCAAAAAATCCCAATTTGAACCTCCTTTGTTTCATATTTTGCCTCCAAAATCACCCAACTTTAACCAAGCATATCTCACTAAATTTTTAAGCTATGAAGGAGTTCTAAGACTTTTTGGAAACCTCAAGAGGTCCTCTATAAGCCACTTTGGAACATATTTTTCATTTGGAGCTTTTATCTTGATCATATCCTATTTGACAAAAAACTGCTTTTGGAGGATGCTTGAAAAGGACCTATAATCTTTTGCATTGTACCTCTTAAATGAATCATTTCTAGCCTTGGCTTGTGATAGACAAAGTTGCAGGGAATCCAATTTCCTTCCAAATAGGCTTTGAGTGGGGAATTTTTGATGTTCCATGTGAAAGTTATGGCCAGTCAAAGTTGAGTTAACTTTCTCCTAGAGAAACCCTAATTTGAACCTTTTTGTATTTGTTCATCTCTGAGTTTCTACTGATAAATCAAGATCAAACTTTGATCAAATTATGGATATACACCTTTGTACTTGATGTTTGACCAATGGTCAGAGGTTTAGACCATGCTTTGATTGTGGTTGACTTTTAGGTTTAATCAGTTGACTGTGAATCTTTTGAGCTGTTTGAACAAGTAACCTTTAGAGTTGGGTCTTGACTTTTATCATAGAGGTATCTTAGATCATCATGGGCCATGGAGAACTTCATTAGAGACCTCTAGCTTTAGGAGACTCTTGCTTAGGAGAATGACTGGATGAATCTCTTGAACTTTGAATTATTGTGAATGGAATATGGAAGGCAAATTTTGGGGTATGACAGCCTCATACAAAGAGCTATGTGTCAGGAGTGCTGAAGTGTGTAAACAAGTGGAGAAGAAAAAGAAACTCATATCTGGGTTGGAAACAGAGAAGAAAGAGCATCTTGCAACCACAGACTCACTCAATGGTGAAATTAGCATGTTGAACTCCTGGCTGGATCAGATGTCAAAATCTGCCAGGATGTTGAACACTGGAACTGACACCCTGGAAGAAATTCTGCAGGTTGGACAGAGATCAGGAGACATGTATGGAATAGGATTTGTGGGTAAATCAGACGCCATTTTAAGGTCTAATCATGAAGCTCACATGTCAAACCTGATGTCAAGACTAATCTCAAAATATCATGGAAACAAAGGCATGAACCAGACAAAGAGGAAATTTCAAATATGGAGGCGTCACTATTGTGGAAGATTTGGACACATAAAGCCATTTTGCTTCAGAGTGATTGGATATCCTAACAATACTCATCAAGCCAAACCCAAACAGGATACTCTTTCTAGGAATCAACAATGGGTGGCCAAGAGTGTTGCTCTAGTAGCTCACACCTCCCTAAGAGCATCAGCCAAAGAAGACTGGTACTTCGATAGTGGCTGCTCAAAGCACATGACTGGTACAAAGAATCTATTGGTAGAAGTCATACCTCATTCCTCTAACTATGTGACTTTTGGTGATGGAGAAAAAGGAGAAATCCAAGGGATTTGAAAACTGGAATTTCTTGGAGTTCCAAATTTGAACAATGTTTTGCTAATAAAAGGACTGATTGTAAATCTGATCAGCATCAGCTAACTATGCGACCAAGGTTTCAATGTCATATTCACTAAAGAAGGATGTATCGTCACAAATGGAGAACATGAGGAAGTCATGAAAGGGTCTAGATCTAAGGAAAATTGTTACTTATAGGAGCCTCGAATCTCAAAGTACTCCTCTGAATCTCCTATGACCAAAGAAGAGATTGAGGACAATCATCAAGAAAGATCAGTCAAAGCAGTGGATCCCTTTACCAAGATAAAGAATGTTGTTGAAGATATGGATGAATCTGATGAAGAGACATATGTTGGAGAACTCACTATTAGTGAACTTGCTGCTGGTTACTGTGAGACCTGTCGAAGGAATGAAAGATTATGTGCAAGATTGTTGGAGTATAGAAATGCTCATATTCTCCTACAAGAAGAAAAAGCAAGTCTCTTGTCAAACAATGATGCTCTAGAAATAAAGTTGCCGAATACATCACATTACAGAAATTTAGAAGTAAGAGACATCCCTTACATGATGGAGCAGATGATGTCTAATCAAAAGCCCTAACATCGAAGAAAACATTAAGAAAGGGGAACATCTATCTCATACAAGAGATGATATCAATATGGCAAGATAGGTCACTTGAAGTCCACATGTGCTGAGCCTCGTGTACTTACCAAAGAGATGATCTATCAACAAAGAAACTTTACTAGAACAGAGTTGTTTGCAAAAATAAAATAGACCTTAAAATATAAGCATTTTCTATTTATTAAAATATAAGCAATTTAAGAGTAAACTACTATATTTTAAAATAGACCTTAAATTGAATATTTATAAAATTTAGGATGTCAATGTAAATGAATCCAAGATTTTATAACAATCCAATTTTAAAAATAATTTCGAAAATTTTTGTCACTAAAAAGTGTAGGCAAATTTTGGGGTATGACAAGAGCCATCTCACCTTGAGCTATGTGATGAAATTGAGCACTCAAGTTATGTCTTAAATAAGAAGAATTATAGAGGAAAAACAAGAAGTTTTAAAATAATGAGACCAAAACAAGCTCCTAGAGCTTGGCATGAAAGGTTGGCTAGAAATGGTTACAGGGAAGGAGGGATAGTCAAAACCCTATTTGTGAAGGATGAAGGAGAAAAACTCATGATTGCTCGGATAGATTTGAATGGAACTTGTGATTTTGGTATGATGTACTCTCATGGATGTGAACCTATACTGGTTGAATATTGTGATGTTGATTGGGCTGGTAGTGCTTATGATGGAAAAATCACATCTGGAGGTTGTCTCTTCTTGGGGAATAATCTCTTTTCATGGTTCGGCAAGAAGCAGATGTTAAGTGAATACAATGTCACACAAAATATCATGACATTGTACGATGATAATTTGGGTGCTATCAACATTTCAAAGAATTTGATTCAACACAGCAGAACCAAGCTTATTGACAGCCGACATAGTATTGTTAGAGATCCTGTGGAAGATAAAGCGGTTACTTTGGAGCATATGGCTACTGAATTGCAGATTGCAGATATTTTGTCTAAAATTCTATCAATTTGAAAACTTGAGAGGTAAGTTAAGCATTTGCCTTCAGGAGGAATTGTAGCAATTAATTCCAATTGGGGAAAATATTTTGGGCTTTTTAAATAGTCAATATTTGAAGCTGTCCAAAATTAGACTCTGTATAAAGGTTCCCCTATCTTTCAAAATGACTTTTCAGTTGCCATTTTTCTTCAACAATTATATTATTCTAAAAACTTTCTCTTTCTCCTCCACCGAGTATTGTTCAAGATTCATTCTCTTCATCAAGATGTCTCAACAATCGTCTTCCTTCTCTCCCAAAGAAGTGTCTCCTCTTAATATGCATGACACTGCTACAAGCGCTGATGTGACTAACCCTAATGAGGTTCTGAATGTTGCTCCCTTGAGAATGGTGCATGTTGATGATTTAAATATAAGAAAACCGCCCACTCCACATGCACGGCGACCTAAGGAGGATGTTCGCGGCAAGACCACCAATCGCTCATCTTCCAATCCTCGTGAGGAGGTAATAAAGGAAGGTTATAGGTATGATTATAATACTATTGCTAAATTGGTCATAAGAATCTTGAATGGAGATCATTAGGTCCTGGGGTATTTGTCCCTCTGAACTCTGTAATGCCTGACCCTCCAAAAGATGCTGGTGTGAATCAAGATGGTAATTCTCTGAAGAAGACTGAAGATGTTCCAATGGCTGAAACTGATCAACAAATTCATGAAGATGTTCCTGAAGATGATGACCATTTCCCTGACAATGTTCCTGACAATGTCAATGACACTGATGCTGAAGGCTATGATGTTGATGCTGATAATGTTGGTGGTGGTACAGGTACTTCGGGTCCATGTGCTACTATTGTGGAGATTGACAGCATGTCTGATGATGAGCTAATTGCCTCTGTTAGTCTGAGCATAGCCAAGAGGCTTATGACAAGGAGGAAAGGGAAGGGAGTCATGCATAGTCCTGTCAAGAAGTAGGATGTGGTTGGAAGTCTTGTCAAGAAGAAGGCTGTGCCCAAGAGCACAACCTTTGGGGCAATAAAATCTTGGAGCAAAGTTGTGCCTAAGAAGAGGAAGGCTATTGTTCTTAATGAGACTGATTCTGATGTTCCAAGCGATGTCCTAGACATCCCTCGCAGGAAGAAACCCTCTTCCAGCAAGCTGGCTACAAGTGTTCCAAATGTTCCCATTGATAATATATCCTTTCACTTGCCCTCAAGTGTGAATAGGTGGAAATATGTGTTCCATAAGAGGCTGGCTCTAGAGAGGGAACTTGCAAAGAATGCGCTGGAGTGTAAGGAAGTAATGGAGTTGATCCACCATGCTGGATTAATGAAGACTGTCCAATTTCTCTAAGTGCTATGAGATCATGGTGAAGGAATTCATAGTCAACCTCTCTGAAAACTGCGGGAATGGTAAATCCAAGTAGTTCAAGAAGATTTTTGTTCGAGGAAAGTGTGTCACTTTTTCCTCATCTGTGATCAACAATTACCTGGGAAGATCGGATGAAGCTCAGCCTGAGCTTGAAGTGACTGACAACCAAGTGTGTCAGGTGATAACGGCCCATCAGGTAAAGGACTGGCCTTTGAAGGAAAAACTGTCAACTGGGAAGCTCAGTGTGAAGTATGCAATGTTGCATAAAATTAGAGCTGCTAACTGGGTGCCAACAAATCATAAATCAACAATTTCAAATGTTCTTGGAAGATTCATTTATGTTGTGGGAACCAAATCCAAGTTTGACTATGGTTCTTATATTTTTGAATAGACTATGAAACATGCTGGCAGTTACAGTGTAAAGGGCCCAATTGCTTTACCATCGCTTCTGAGTGGAATAATTCTGAATCAGTATCCTAGCATCCTGCATGACAATGATAGTGTGTGCAAGCAGGACAATGCTCTCTCTTTTCATTACAAATTGTTCCAAGGAACCCATGTCTCTGATGTTGTCATGACATCTGATGGGACATCCAAGGAAAAAGCTCTAACATGGAAAGCTGCAGTAATCACCGCTCTCAAGGAAACATGCCAAGAGCTGGAGTCTAGAAAATTAACTCTGCAGAAGCTTATTCACAGGCTTGAGATGGAAGAAGATGGTGAGCATGCTGAGGAAGATGAACCTCAAGTTGGTCAGGGTGCTGAAGCTGATGAATCAGATGCAGAAGTGGAAGCTGAAGAAAGTGCAGATGGTGGTTCGGTTGGAGAGGATCTTGGCTCTGAATTTGATTAGAGCTTTCTCGTATTTTTTTGGATGTTTTCTCTATGGCCTGTATCTATTATTCCTTTTCTAGTTTCCTTGGCAACATTTATGGCCAAACGGGGGGAGTGGTAATGTATGTGACCCCATAACATATGTTATTTCCTAGTATGCTATGCACTATGCAGTTAATTTTTTATTTGTTCAGAAGCTGAAGGTTTTCTCTCTGCTAGTCTATGAATGTGTAGTTTCTGTAGTTTATGACGAGGATGTATGGTTGTGTAGCAGTATAGTTTCTGATATGGATGTTCTCTGGTATTTTGATGTGGTGTGTGTGATAGGTTTTTCTATTATGCTTGAGTATTAGCTTATCTGCAGAATTGGCTGTTTTTTTTTTGTATATTTTTTTTTTGCTGCTGTGTTCTCTGGTGTGTTGACGACAAGTTGTTTTAGCCAAAAATTTGCCAACGGGGGAGTTTGTAAGTGCTTTAAAGTTGGCTGCATTTTATGGTAAAACATTCTCCTGGATTTTAATGTCATGGTCGGTGTCATGACATGCTTTGGTGGAGTCTGCAAGCTTTGTTTCTATTAAGCTAATACAGGGTTTTTCTGGATGTCTCACTTGATGTTGTGCCATCGGTATCTAATAGCAAGAGCTGTTATATTTTTCTATGGTGTTTCCTGATTTAACCCTAGAGTCTATTTAGGAAACATTTCTTTGTGGACTGATTTATATCAGATATTGACGGAGTCTTGGCCTATGTTTTAGTTCCCTACTGGATAAGAATTAGGTTAACTTGGTTAACCCTAATTCGGTTACTTGAAGCCCAAGGCCCATGAGATGCTAATAAAAATATTTCTAATCCTATTTTCGAGGCAGAGCTTGTAAGCATGAAGATTATTGTGTTTTCTATGTATTCACGTGTGTCTTAGTGTTTTTCCTGTACTCCAAGCAATTGTCACTTTGATAATTGTATTGGAATATGATGATTTAAGTTGTAATTGTTTATGTCACTCTAAGCTTTAAATTTACGAGTGATGTGTCTCATGATTGAATCTTGTAAGCAAGATCAAGATTTGTTTGAAGAGTGTCTTCAATCTGTTTTATTATTTTCTGTTTGTTATCACTGTTGTGATCGAGGGGGGGGGGGGGTGAGTATGGACTCAGGTCTAGCACTAGATTGAAATTGCATGGGTAGATTTTAAGTGAAGAGTTGTAAACGGGGGAGTTTAGCTCTAAATTAATACTACTTATAGTGGATTTCCTCCCTGGCTTGGTAGCCCCCATAGTAGGTGTTGTTGCACACCGAACTAGGTAAACAATTATCTGTGTTCTTTACTATTTTGTTTACTATCTGCATAATTAATTGATATGTGTCTCAGTGGATGTCATAACATCCGATAAGACATTGACTGTCTGGTACTATGAATTTTCACTACTATGAGTTTGATTCTGATTTTATGAAGCAATCAAATTGGCAATTTGGAGATAAACTTGATGAATCATCATTTGCTAATGATTTCCAAAAACTAATCATTAATTTTTCACATGGCAAGTGAAAAAAATGGTAGTTTCATGTACTCTTAAAATGATTCAAAACTATGTCACGTGCTCTTGGTTGATGACAATTTATAAACATGTGCATAATTGATGAAAAACTTGTGAAAAATTGGTCATAAGCAGAACTAGTTATGCATGAAACTAGTTTCGTGAAGCCTTCTTTGAAGAATCGTAACTTCTTGCTCAAGCTTGGATGATGTACTTCAATTTCCTTGTTGATGTCTTGAAAGAATTCTTCTTGGATCAATGTGAAAAATGTCTTGGAAGTTGGTGAAAAATGTTGATAAAAAGACTTAGAAGTTGGAAGAAACTTCATGAGACCATATCTCTCAAATGATTGACTATTTGCGAAAAAGTTATATATGGCAAAGTTGTAGATCTTGACTTTTTCTAAAATATAGGCTTTGGTTGAGAAAATTTGGCCAAGGGATGATAAAATTATGACTTTTCAAAGTTTGAAAGGAATTTCTTCACTTAAAAACCTCAAAACCCAAATGGTTGAATTTTTGAATCTTGATTGATTTTCTTGATTTCTCTTGATCAAATGGCTTTAATAATCATATGGTGATGATTTTGATCCTTAAAAGTCCATAGTTTACCAAATCTCTCAAAAGTCAAAGATGATCTCAAACAGTAGACGTTTTCCAAATAAATTGTAATCTTTTGAGTTCAAAATTAGGCAAGCTATCCTAACCAAATGAGTGATATGAGTGACTCATTATGGAGTATTTAAGACCTTTGAGTCATGATTTGGGTCATGGAATCATATTTTGACTGAAAGTCAACTTCCCATGTGAATTAGGTCAAAAACCCTAATTGTGGACTAGATGAAATCGGGAGTTATTGATCTTGAGCTGAAGCACATATTGATTTAGATGTTTATGGGGGAATCATATGAAGATTCTTGAGCTCTTTGAATCATGTTTTGAAGCTTGAAGTTCTTCCCTAGTGAAAACCTTGATTTCAGTCCCTGATGAATCCAAAACCCTAATTTGGTGCTCTTGATGAACTTGAGGCTTTACGCCTTGGGATTGGAGATCATATGTAGATGAATGAAGAATCTTGACCTCTATGATTGTGTTGAGGATCATTTCAATCAGTGATTGATCCTTTTCCGGAATTTCCTGGCTTGAAACCCTAATATGAGGATTTGGTGAACAAGCATCTACTTTGACGGATATCCAATCGCGAAACTAGTCTCAGTTTTTTTGAATAAGCCTCCACTCGTTTCGGATTTCCAATTGCGAAACTAGTATCAATTTTTATTTGAATAAACACCCCTCTTTTCATTCTCCTATTGCGAAACTAGTATCAATTTTTATTTGAATAAACACCCCTCTTTTCATTTTCCTATCGCGAAACTAGTCTCAGTTTTCTTTGAATAAATCTCCCCTCGTTTTGGATTTCAAATCTGGAAACTGGTTTCAGTTTTTTTTAATAAACCTTCCCTCGTTTTGGATTTCCAATCATGAAACTGGTGTCATTTTTTCTTTGAATAAACCTCCCCTTGTTTCAGATTTCCAATTGTGAAATTGGTCTCAGTTTTCTTCTTATCAAGCATTCGACTTGAGAGGTTTTTTGTGAGATAGACAAGCTTATGAGAAAAGGATAACTGCTGAGGTTTATAATCATGCTAGGGATCTTTGAAAATATGCGGGCTGGTCATTTTGTTAGATAATATCTTAGATAAATAGAAAAGTCTAAAAGTTTATGATTCTTCATCAATCTTCTCACGGGGTTTTATTGGGGAGATGCCATGTGACGACGCACGATTATGAGGTGCTGATGACTATATTTTAATGCGGACAGACTATTTCAAAAGGAAACTGTCATTCGTTGACTCAGTGGGGATCCTCCGAGGAAATCCCGTGGATGTAACAAGACTGTCATTTGTCGACCCAGTAGGGATTATTTACAGATAGAACAAGCACTTTGTTGAGAGTTCCATTTGTTGATAGGCATGAACTTGCTAGAGATGTGAAAATGATGCTCTTTGCTGATAGGAATGAGGCCCGTCCTTTTTTGTTTTGCTGGAGGATCTGTTGATTGAGGATTCCTTTTATTAGATGTCCATATTACTTAGGTGATGATATGACCAAGACCTAACTGGACTATGCTGACTATACAGACGTATGATATATGATGCGCGATGCATGAATAAATGTTATGTCTATGAGGAAAAAATGATTATGAAATATGATATGATTGCAAAGAGAGTTATCGTGGAGACAGAATCCTGTTATACGACTCGAGTCTTCTTTTGATGATTTGAAGATGCTTCCACTTGAAAGATGTAGTTTGAACTCCGCTGGGACATTGGGTCATCGGTTTACCGTTGTCGAAGTGAATTAAGATAAATTGAAGTGAAGCCCGTCATTGAGAGATGTTTGCAAAGCGACCTCTTAAGGAAACTAAATTCTGTTCCTTCGAGTCTCGACCATTTTCGGAGCAACTGTCGGCATTCTTCCTATTGTTCGCAAATCTTAGAAAGAAATACCACCTTTAATTTTGCAAGTAAATTCATTTAATTTTGAAAATTTTGCTTCATGAAAATGAATATCAAACTTTAAAATTCTATTTTTAAGAGACTGAATAAGACACGGTTGCAAATAAGAGGGCACAAGGCTCAAACTATTATTAAATGAAATGGTAATCAGCAAAAGGCGTGATTCTATAGAGTACTTACAAAGTTGGAAATTGGTAATTTTAAGGGAAAAGGGCTACGTTAAAACGTTACAATTGTTATCCTTCCCTTCAACTTTGGAGTTCCGTTGTATTTGAGCTTTGTAGAAGATGGCCTACTGATGATGAATACCTTGTACTAGCTTTCTGGATGATCAAGTCTGTCTGAATGCAATAACTTGCTATATATCTCTAATTTTTTCCTAGATTACCCCTTTCGGGTTTTAAATCGACCGGGATGATTAATTTATTTTTGAAGTCTCTAACTTTTTCCAGCACCGCCCTTTCCGGTTTTTGATCCACCGAGACGCTCTTTTTTCCCTAAGCCGTTGTTTACGAGTATTTCTTGACTGCGTCAACGTTAACGGTACCAGGGAATTCTTCCCCGTCCATAGTAGTGAGTATTAAGGCACCTCTTGAAAAGGCTCTCTTAACCACATATGGGCCATCGTAATTGGGAGACCATTTACCCCTTGAATCGGTGAGGAAAGACTGAATCTATTTTAGCACAAGATTTCCTTCTCTAATCGCACGAGGTCAAACATTTTTTGTCGAAATCTTACTTCTTCATTCTTTGTTGATACAGTTGCCCATGCCATAAAGTTGTCATTCTATTTTCTTAGAATAAGTTGAGCTCATCGAATTTAATTTGACACCATTCAGTTTCTGTTAGTTTTTTCTCAATCAAGACTCTTATTGATGGAATCTCAACCTCTATGGGAAGGACTGCCTACATGCCATATGCAAGGGAGAAAGGTGTTGCTTCAGTTGAAGTACGTAGAGACTTACGCGGTATCCATGAAGAGCACACATGGGTATTTCGTGCTAGTCTTTATATGTGACGACCATTTTCTGATTGATCTTCTTGATGTTTTTGTTAGCTGCTTCTACTGCTCCGTTCATTTTGGGTCTGTAAGGAGACGAGTTGTGATGTTGAATCTTGAATTCTTCACAAAGTTCCTTCATCGTTCTGTTGTTCAAATTTGACCCATTGTTAGTGATTATCTTGCTAGGAATGCCGTAACGGCAAATGATATGGTTTTTAATGAATCTGGCCACGACTTGTTTAATGACGTTTGCATACGAAGCTGCTTCGACCCACTTGGTGAATTAGTCTATGGCTACTAATATGAAGCGATGTTCATTTGAATATTTTGGTTCAATCATTCCAATCATGTCGATTCCCCACATATAGAAAGGCCAAGGGGAAGAAAGGATGTTTAGAAGAGCTGGTGGCACGTGAATTCTATCAGCGTAAATTTGACTTTTATGACACCTCTTTGCATACTGGTAGCAATCTGATTCCATTACCATCCAGTAATAACCTGCTCTTATATTTTTCTTATCATTATATTTCCGTTGGTGTGACTACTAAAGGAACCTTCATGTATTTCTCTCATGAGTGTGTCTGCTTCGTTTCTGTAAACGCATCTGAGCAGAACCATGTCGAAATTTCCCTTGTATAGCACATCTTCATTAAGGAAGAATCTGCAGGTTAACTTCCTCAAAGGTTTTCTATCTTTCTTTGATACCCAAAAGGGTATTCTTGTCTTTGAAGAAAGTTTTTGATGTCGTGATACCACGGTTTGTCATTGATGATCGCTTCTACTGCGAAGATATGAGCGGGCCTATCAAGGCGCATGACATAAATTTTGGGAACATCATTCCAATGATTTATCCTAATCATGGAAGAGAGTGTGGCTAATGCATCAACCATATTTTTTCTTCATGAGGAATGTGATGAAAGTATACTCTGTCGAAGAATGGTAACAACCTTCTTACGTAGTCTTTGTAAGGAATCAAACCTGGATGGCATGCTTCCCATTCTTCTTTGATTTGATTGATAACTAAAGCTGAATCTCCACATACATCTAAGTGTTTCATCCTTAAATCAACAGCTTATTCGAGACCCATGATACAAGCTTCATACTCTGCCTTATTGTTTGTACACTTGAAAGATAATTTGGCGGTGAATAGAATATGGGTACCTCGAGGGGTAACTACGATTGCCCCAATCCCGCGTCCATAAGCGTTGACACCTCCATCAAAGATTAAGCCCCACTAGGATCCTAGTTCACATCCTTCAACTGGTAGTGGTTCATCGTAATCTTTCATCTTGATTTACATGACGTCCTCGTCTAGGAAATCAAATCTGATTGATACATATTCATCAAGAGGTCGGTGAGCCAAATGACCATCTAGGATGCTACCTTTCACAGCTTTCAGAATGTGATACTCAATGTCGTATTCTGATAATAACATCTGTCAACGGGCGATTCTTCCGGTTAAGGCAGGATTTTCAAAGATGTACTTAATTGGATGAGTCTTGGAGATCAACCAAGTGGTGTGACGAATCATGTATTGGCGGAGACGCTTTGCAACCTAGGCCAAAGCACAACAAGTTTTCTCGAGCATAGAGTATCTCGATTCATAGTCGGTGAATTTCTTACTCAGGTAGTTGTCATACCCCAAAATTTGCCCGATCAAATCTATGTCTATTAATTCATCAGGGGTATTAAACTAAGAGTCATGGGGTTTAACATTTCGATTGTTAAACCCACTCTCTTATAAAGCATCTTGAATTAAAATGGGGTTAAAATTAGAAGGTACTTGGGCCCAGTCATTTGGCCCATCTATCTTATTTTTTGGGGTTTTCAGTCATTATAATTTATTTTATATTTTACTCATTTTATTCAACTTACCATTTACTTTTTTTTATTGTAATATTACTAACTATTATTATTCATTACTATTAGGATTATTAATATTATTATTAGGAGTATTATTTATTAATTTTGATAGTATTATTAAGATTAATATTAGGATTATTAATAGATGGTATTAGAATTAGTATTATTTAGGGTCAATGTTTATTGATTAGCATTATTATTACGTTTAATAGAATTATTATTAGTTTCATTATTATTTAATTAATTATTTGATTTCTTTTAAAATATTAAATAAAATACACAAGTACAAGATTTTCATGGGGCCACTTGGAGGCTCAAAAGAGTCAACTTGGAGGCAGGGAAACCGAGCAAAAGAGATTGGATTGATTGAAGATGTAAATAGTAAAATTGGATATTGATTCAAAATCAAAGATCTGGGCATTAAAGAACAAGATTTCCCATCAAATTTGTTAACCTAATCTGTTATACTATATATGCACAAGAGTAACAAGGCATTGGGGGGGGGGGGTCGGCCAGAGGAACAATAAACCAAAGCTTGAAAGGTGTGGAGCAGAGCTGCATAACTGACGAAATTCTGGGCCAATTCAGATCATTCCAAACATCCAATAAGCTCCCTCGATCCTCTCTGAGTGGAATTCAATCCCCACAAGCAGCCAAAATGCCAAGGAGGTCGCATCTACAAGCCACAGTTTGCATCAAAAAAAGTCGAATCTGATTATGCCAAACCACGCATTATAAACAAGATTCAATGGTTTATTTGTGTTCATAATTGTATTTAGAACGCGTTTGGATTATTTAATTGAAGCTTCTGTGCATATTGAGGATTTCACCATTGTTAGGGTTCCAAGTTCTTCAAATGGGGAACCCTAATTAAAGGAGAAATTAGGTGAAATTAAGGTCATTATTGGATTCGTGAGGCTGTATATACTTTACCTGTACTATTATCTTGTGTTTATTGGCGTTGAGTTGCATGTTTGGGGGAGAGGAGCATACAGCCACGCTAAAAGATCGTGGCTAAAGGTCTGCACGTTCTGGAAAAAGACGCAGGTCGAAGGGGAACGATGCTGGGCGCGAATGTTTTATTTATTTATTTTTTTTTAAAATCATTATTATTATTTGAATATAATGTTCGTGAAGCATAATAATAGCATCAATCGTAACCAGCGCGTTTGGCAAGGAGGGTTTTGTATTCGAGTCCAAGGATCTGGGTTCGATCCCTGAACTTGGCATTTTATTTTTTCAACTGAGCATATTTGTCTGGTGTACGGATACAGCACTGCAGATCTACACGCATGCACCATACACCCTCAACCGGCAACCCTTGGATTGCTTTTCAAGCTGATCCTACGTTGCTGGGAGCGCAGACACACCAAGGGGCCTCAGAAGGCTGCCACACAGGATTCCTCACCAGGTTCTTTTGTTTTGTTTGTTTATTTTTATTATTGTTTTTTTATTTGATTTGTTTTTATTAGATTAAATATTAAATTTAGTTAATTTGTCAAATGGAGATTAGAAATTAAATTAGGATTAGGATTATGATTAGGGTTAGAATTATTTTCACCGATTTCTCAATTATTCGATTTAATTAGTTTAATTAATTTTAACTGTTAAATCACAAAAACCGTAGAAAGGTTAGATGCATTAGGGTTTGCTTGATCCCATTTCCCATTTGGCAAACAGTAACCTTCGATTAATTCTCTTCTCGACCCGACTAAATCTATTAGTCGCATTAGACAAGAGATAAAAAATATACAAAATTTAAAATACATTTTATTTGCTGCCCGCGATGATCGAATCTATCGGTCAAAGTAACCAGCAATACCTCATTAATCCGTTAGCTATAGTGGTCAAATCTATTGACCATCGCATCTAACGGTGCCATATCAAATCTGGGTTGTACGCCCAAATCTAAAACATTCCCAAACACTTCAAATCAAACTACGGATTTTCATCCTTTTTGACAAGGCAACTCAAAATGCCTTTCAAATCAAATTCAAAACTACGATAGGCCATTCAAAAAGCCTTCAAACACCTCCATAATCAATTCTAAGGCGTACAACCCTGTGCCCGAACTACGTTGGCTCTGATTCTCCATAAGGAGATACGTAGGCACTTGGTAGCAAGGCGAGTCTCCCCCCTATAATTTCAATTCATTTTAAAAATCTCAATTTTTACCCTTTTCATTTCATTAGCTATAAACCTCATAAATATTGCCATAAACCTTTAACTTTACAATGTAGCCTTTAGGAAAGGGTTGAGGGTGCCTAATACCTTCCCTCAACCTGATTATAATAACTTACCCCGATCTCATATCTGCGTAGGGTTTCCTATTCGCCCTTCAGAATAGGTGGCGACTCTAAACCTTCAATTTTAGGGCAGGTTGCTACAGCTGGCGACTCTGCTGGGGATAACTATAATGGTGAATTATTAGGCTCCTAAGGCTTGAGAGGGTTTAGGTTTTTGGTAAACGGTTTAGGTTTTTTGGCGAAACTTTTAGGGTTTGGCTAAATTGCCAAAATTAGGGTTTTGGATTAGGGTTTAGGTTTTATTTCTTCCCTTTTATATTTAAATATTTAAATTTTTATTTATATATTTATTTGCAATTTCCAGGGTTTATGGTTTTTATATAAATATTTAAATTGTTTAATTTTGTTTATTTATTTATTTACAATTTAATTTGTTTATAGCAATTTTAATCAAATATTTGATTATTTGAATATTTGTTATTTTTATTGCATTTTTGGGTTGTATATAAATTGCCGTTAAACCTAAGTGTGGGAATTATATTTAAGACCCGAGGGGAATTACATCGCCTACGAGTCTTATTATAATTCCACTCAGAGTGAGTTGAATATCCGAAAAGGTCTGATACGAGGCTTGACCTTGTTGAGGGCTGGACTTGGTATTTGGCTGATCTCTCTGGGAACCTACCCCTAAAACTCGAACCTCATGGATAAATGAGTTGTTCTAAAATCCAAAGAGACAAAAAGTCTCGGCGGCTACGAACGACCCCATGAGACCTTCTAGAACATACCAATGGGAAGGGTAAGCACCCTAAGCCGTTACGTCGAACCTATGAACCTAGGGTTTACGTGCTTATATGCTTATTATGTGTTTGCAATTTATATACTGTGAATGTCTTGCGCTTTTATTTTGCAGGTATTCCTACGCGTTCCCTGGCCTACAAGGACTCTATTTCTAAGACCATGTCCTTCCCACGAAGGACACCTTCATTTATGCACGTTGATTGGCCTCTCGATGGCCATGAGACCTAATGACTATCATGAACGGTCACTCCGCGCCTGCATCTACGCACTCCCTAACCTGTAGGGAGTTTCTTCTTAAATCTTTGTATTCTTACAACTACGTGTCCTTCCCACGAAGGATATCTTCGTTTACGCACGTCAATTGGCCTCTCGATGGCCATGCGATCTAGTGACTGTGTTGAACGGTCACCCCGTGCTTACATCTACGCGTTCCCTAGCCTGTAGGGATTATATTTCTAAAATCGCATCCTTCGTACGAAGGACATCTTTGTTAGCATACGTCAATTGGCCTCTCGATGGCCATGCGATTCAGTGACTATCTCGAACGGTCACCCCGTGCTTATTCCCGCGCACCCTCTAACTTGTATGGTTTGAATTTCCATCTATACATCTTTCATCCCTAGCCTGTAGGGATTTCACTTCATTCAATATCGTCCTTAGATAGGTTTTGTTCCACATAGAGAACCTTCCCACCAAGGACAACTTCATTGGTACACGTCGAACGACCTCTCGATGGCCATGAGATTTGATGACTGTCTTGAATGGTCACCAGCTACTACCTTCCGCATACTCCCTAATTTAAGGGATTTTCATTGGCATAACATCTATCTTGCAAGGATTTCACGAGGGTCTAAGGTCGCCTCTAAGGCTATCCCTAGGATTATACGTCACACATATGCATTGCATACAAGGAGTTATAATACAAAAAAAAAAGTCTCTCGCATATCCATGCATTCTCATTTTCATGCAGTCATACATTTGCATCTACATTTGCATTTCTATCTTCACCCGCATCCGCACCTACCGCGCTAGCCGATTTCCCGAGACTCACAAAAAAATCAAAAGGATCGTAAACAATGGAGAAAGGAGGATACATTATCGAACTTGGTCTCACAAGGAGGAAAAAGGATGTCTTTCACCATGCCAGACCATGTCCATGCCTTGTCATAACAGGATCGTAAATACAACCAAATTTATCATCGGGCAAGGATTAGTTCAACAAAGAAGTTCCCTCATAGATACACACAAGAGGTATCTAGTCATAAAGGGGTCCATCTATGAACATATCAAATTTACAAGGACGCTCTACGAAAACTTGGGGGCAAGGGTCAGTCCAACTGGGGCAATACCCTAAACAAAGATGCATAACTACGATGGAGAGAAGGCGACGTGTGTTAACCCCACATCAAGGGGCAAAAGGGTCATAGGTTTTCTCTATCAACCTACAAACTCAGACGGTTACGAACGGTGTGATACTATCCTTAGGAAAAGTAAAAGAGGTTCAGTCAAAGGAAACTCATGAAGTTCCGATACGACGAAAACCCACCGCTAACAATTTATTCCCAACCGGTTTAACGTGCCCAAGGAGAATTCGAGATTACCCTTTTACTTCTACATGTCTGAGAGCTAAGGAGCAAAACAAGGTCGACGGATCTACAAAGGAGATTGTCCCTAGCATTAATAGGTTTTGTCATGCTCAGAATTTCGACCCCTACAATCGCTAAGTGTTTCTCAGGATAAAGTTGTACATTCGCTCACTACTACGAATCTCAATTTCAAATTTAGGGTTATTAACAAACTGAAGGGAGAATGACGAATACAAATAACTAAGTCTCGCTAAACGTATGCTTTCAAGGTAAGGCCAAGCCGAGGATGTACAGGCATTGTTTCAATTCCCAAACAGTGGAGATATAAGGATGTTAATCCCTCGTCACCCCTTCGAGCCAGGAGTTGGAGCTTGTTTCTACTTTTTCAAATAAACCTTGATTTTAACCAGGGGCAGTGTAGATTTCGATTAATTCAATGCTGTATTTTAGTTGTCAAGAGAATCAGTCAGTCCAAGCAAGGTTAAAGCAAAGGTTCAGGCATGAAGATCAAGCAAAGCAAAGGGTCGAGCACATCTTCTTTCTCCCGTTCATCCAAGATTGAGGAAAACAATGGAGATAACATTCACAATAATCTTCTCCCTCATTACATCATTCAAGATCGAGGAAGTATCAAAGGCAAAGCTTACAAATCGAAATCAACATGGCAGTCATAATATTCAAAATCCAAGGATCAAAAGGAGCATTCAAAAAGGAGGAAAACGCCCGCTAAGTTAAAATAGGAAATCCCATAAAAAAGAAAATAAAAACGACTTAGGGAAAAATCAGGGCATCCCGATGGATCAAATTCAATTGGTTCATGCAAAAATAAGGGATAAAAACAAAACAAAGGCGAAATGCAAAGGATAATCTTGTGACTGCTAAAGCTTCACATCAATGCTTGGATCTTTACAACTCTTTTTTCATCGGTGCTTGGATCTCTACTAAAGGCTTCTGCTGAACATCAAAAGCGATTCTCTTGCAAACAAGGCACATCCATTGGATTAGGCGAATTTTTAGGATTTGGAGAACATCAAGGAGAAAGGGGTGGGCTAAATAAATATTTGAGCCTTATATCTGTTGCTTCTTAAACCCTGAACCAAGGCCAAGTTACAACATTCAAAAGTCATAATTGAGGCAAGGTTAACTACGAAAGCATATTAAGCAGGATTTGTTATACTGACTCCTAGGTTTGTTAAAACTGTTCCTAACCACTACGCTTCTTCCAGCACTCATTTCTAATCACCTAGTCCTAATTCATAACGGACTTCGATTTCAAAACTTGCACACGCATTGCATTGGAGTTATTTTTTAAAGGATACAACGTCATCTACGAATATACACTTAGCATCAAGGAGATCTCGAAATTGGTTAATCAAAGACTCTGGAATGAGGGAACCACATCTATGGGGTTTTTCTAAACAGGGGTGTTATACCCCAAAATTTTCCCGCATCTTTTTCAGAAAGAAGGCAACAGACTTCTGTCTAAAAATTGGGAGTTTCATATAATCTTGGATGTTATTTCATAAATATCCTGATTTCATGAATACTCGATTTTTAGAATTTTTCTTATACGGTATTTTGGTTCGCTGTTGAATTTATTCTTACACAAACGCCAAGTACTGGTTATCACTTCACACACGCTGTTTATTTGAGATTTATTTGCAGATAAATAGTACTGACGCAATTGGTACAGAATTAAATCTTTTTGCAGGCGCAGAGTCCGGGATTCAGACTGTACTGGTAACAAGTAAATTATTATTAGTTTTTTGTTTCCCACTAATTTTTGTACTATATTCTATTATTTTCAAAATCTTTTCCTTTCTTTTCAAATCTCTTTCTTTCAAAATCAAATCCTAACTTTATTCTACACATCTCTCTTTTTCAAACCCTACCACACACTTTCTTTCAAATCCTACTACCACTCAAATTTTCCTTTTTGTACGGAATCACTTCATTCCCCAACGTCTCTATCCTTCTTTTCACTATATAAATACCTCTCATTTTTTCCATAAATTCTCACATCAAATTTCAACTCATCCCTCAAATTTCTACCTCCTATTTATTTTCTCTTCTTCCCCGTCAAAATGGCAAAGTGGGTGCATACACTGTTTCTTATAGTCATCACTGTTTCTACGGTGATCATGTCTTTCTTCTGTCTGCATAGTCCTGAGAAATGCGGACCTGCAATGTTTACACTTCCGATTATCTATATGTTGTTGTTTATAGCATGGATTTTTAATCGTCATTTTTAAAGTTTGTCGTATCTTTTGTTTTCAAATAATGTACCGTTTATTTGTCGTACTGTTCATTATATTATGTAATATTTGTACTGTCAGTATTAAATGTCGTATTATTTGTCGTACTGTAGTTTAATTATCCAGATAATATTTTGTGTGTTTTCTGCCAGTTAAATATTTATTTCACTGTGCATTAAATATTTTTCAAGGTTATTATCGGTAATTTCGTTCGCGTACAGTATATTTATTATGTCTGTGTTTTTTTTAACCACTCATGTAAATAAATTTTCACCATTAACACAACAAAAAAAACAAAAAAAGAAAAATTAACTTTAACTGTTGAATTTTCACTTTAACTGTTACGTTAATGCCCGAACAGTCAGTTGACAGTCAAACCCGCTGACAGTGCAATTCTCCGTGTTTTATACCATCAATCAAATCAATCTTTTGCATTTCAAAATTCCAAGATTTTTGTTCTAGAAGTCTTCTGAACATCACATGATCAACAGAAACTCAGCACTGCACAAAAATCAGGTACGCTTAACTGTCTCCTATACGAACAGTCCCTAACTAGGGTTTTTGTTTTTTTCAGGAGAACAAGTTTTTTGAGACCTCAAATGGATTTCATGGATCTCCATATATCTCAAAGTACCACCATACAAATTTTCAAACTTCAATTCGCTCAGACGCACAGTCAGCAGCTCAAACAGTCAACAGACGACCAGTTTGACCGAAAAGTCAACAGACAGTCAAAAATGAAATTTTTTGTCAACATCCATATTTTGTCAAAAGATTCATCATTTGATCATTGGTTGATCATAATTCATCAAGGAAAGATAAAAAATCAACAAAACCCTAAGTTTCAAAATTAGGGTTTTCTCCTAAAAAGTCAACTGAACTTTGACTGACCATAACTCTCTCATCGTTCATTCATAAAATTCCAACCAAAGCTTTTTTTGAAGGAAATTCAATTATCTTTCAAATGCAATTGGTCCCATGGTCATTGGATTCACCATTTGAAAAATATGAGCTTAGACATTACAGGTCATTTTCAAAGTCAACAAAAAGTGGTTTTTTGTCAAAGGCCATAACATCAAGATAACTTCTCCAAATGAAAAAAAGTTTCCAAAGTGGCTGGTAGAGGACATCTTGAGGTTTCTAAAAAGTACAAGAACTCCTTCATATGATAAAAATTGAGGGATTTATGCCTTGTTGAAGTTGGCTATTTTTTGGGAAAATGCATGAAATCAACATTGATCAAAAATGTTTTTTTTTCAAAAGGGGCCAAGTTTACATGATCCAAACATGTTCCCAATAATGTTAAGAGCCTCCCACGACCAACCTAAGGCCCATAACATTTTATTTCTTTTTTTGGTTTAATTTTATTACATTTAAAATTAAACTGAAAAAGAAATGGTGCAAGACAATGTTATGTAGCTTTCATCTTAAGCATGAGTCATCAAGAATCATTCAAAGCTCTGCCCCAAAGAGATGGTACAGCAGAAGGATGAAGAAAATTAAGCCATGGATGCTTGAATTCAAAGCTACATATTATTAAAAAAGTCAAAAATTCAACAAAGCCATCAAAGCTTCTTAGCTTAGTTTTTAAGTACTTCTATGGCCTATAAATGAAGTAGAATACTTCATTAATCAAGAGACACGAATTCAGAACCATACTCTTGCTTGTATCACTCTTGTAAACAATTTGAAATATTGGAAAAAGTTGAAATTCGAATTTTAATTTTAAGCTCAATTCAGCCCAAACTAAATACTCAAACACGTTCCTCAAACATCCCTGAATCTATCCCAATCGTTTTCAGCAACCAAAACCTCAAAAAACACGCATCTAAAGCTCACGGTTTGCTCAAACATAAACCTACCAAAATCTGATCATTCATGCATGTTTAACAAGATGTAGACATATATTTGAGTTTAGTTTATTGTTCTAATCGTTTCTGGATAGTTAATTGAAGTTTGGTCACGTATCCATGAAGATACCATTTTAGGGTTCTTCAACTCTACTTTGGGGTTTTTCGTTAGAGGCAAAATTAGACAAAAATAATGGCATGATTGAATTCAGTGGATCATGACGAATAGAATGGACAGGTCGCGAAAATATTTTGTGCATGTTTACCCCTATTCGCTATTTTACAGGGATGAAGTTCATCTATTACAGCGTTTTTTGGAAAAAACGCTGTTAAAAGTGAAGGCTGGAGGTTGAAGACGAAGGCGTGGCGCCATCTGATTGGCCAGTTTGAAAAACGCGCGTTTTGTTTTATCCTTGGATCCTGTGCTTTGCAGTCTACGCTTTTGCCATGTGCCACGCATCTATGACCATCAGATCATTCTGATTCTCTCATCTAACGCTCCTTGTCTTGCAGGTTCACCATAGACCCTAGGGGTTTGCCACACTGAATCATATAAATTAGTTTTTTCTTAATTAATTTGTTTTTTCTTGCATAATTAATTAAAAATACCTTCAAAAATCCAAAAATAATTTTAATTTCACTTTTAGGTTTACAAAATAATCTATTAATTTTTGACATAAAAATATTTTTTTTCTTAATAATTAAAATATTTTGTCTAATTAATTAGTATATATTTATATATTTGCTTTTTAATTATTTCAACCAATCAAAAAATCAGAAAAAAATTATTCTTTTTTATTAAATTTAGTTTATATATTATAGACTAATTTTGTACATATTTAGAATATTTTTCTCTTTAAGTTTTAATTATTTGTATAATTGTTTATATAATTATATGTTAATTTAGCTTATTAATTTTCAAAACAACTTCAAAAAATCAAAAACATTAGTTTTATTTTAAAATTAATTAACAAGCAATATGAACATATTTTAGACTAAATTTTTTAGGTTTAAATTTTATTTCTAATGCATAGCATTTTAACCAAATTAATTATGCATTAATTCTAATTAAAATCAACCATCCAAAAAACCAAAAATATTTCTTTTATCTTATTGCAATTTAAATTCCTAGATAAAGTGTATAGGTTGTCAAATTCATGTAAATAGCGTAGTTTACATTTCCCGCACAATCGATGTAATAGTGTAGATTTACTTTCCGCATTTTACATTCCCGCATTTTAATTCCAGTACATATAAAACTGCGTGTATGTCAAAGATAAAAACCGAAGCGTTAGATCACTAACTTCAAAAACAAAAAATATCTGAATCAAAACACAATCACACTTGCACCTCTTAGGGTAATCCCTCTGTTACTCTTTTCAAAAATCAAATTCTATTGTTTCAAATGCAAAATCGAACTTTTGTTTACATCCGGTAAAAGGAGAATTTTCTAAAGGAAATAGGAAAAGACCTTATAAACTTAGGGTAGACCTCCTAATTGCTTGCTCAAATCAAAACAAACAAATGTCTCATATATCATTGTTTTTTCAAAAATAAAAAACTTTCAAAAAAGACAATACTTGGTATACATCCAAACAAGGATCATTACGAAGTTAACGTTCTTTTTTTCCTTCGAAAGGTAAAACACTTTGTATACATCCGCACAAGGATCATTATAAAGTCAATTCACAAAATGAATTTTAAAACCACATACAAGCAATTCAAGGCAAGACAAATGATTCAAACAAGTGAGCTAAGCAATTAAGAGCCCATGGATAACCATGGATACAAAGGGTGCTAACACCTTCCCTTTGTATAACCTACCCCCTTACCCAAAATCTCTTAAAGGTCTTTTTCTGTTTCTTTTATAAACCTTTCCTTAATTGGATAAAATAAAAGTCGGTGGCGACTCTCTGATTTTCAAAACTCAAAAACAAAAGAAGAGTCAGTTCGTTTCTCTCACACGAGAGGTAGTAAAAAACCGAGCGCACGACAGAACTGGCGACTCTGCTGGGGATATTCAAAAAACAAAATGTTTTCAAAAGGGGTTACCTTAGAGTGTAGATCACTTCGATGTTTTCAATTGCTTGTCTTGATTGTTCTATTTTTTCAAAGGTTTGTTTGGGTATTTGCTTGTGTGAAAGATTCTAACCCGAATCTCGAGATACCTTAAGTATGTGACAATAGACCAAGGAAATTGTACGGCATGTACCGATACGGTTAATCTGGTGGTCACCGTTAGTGCGACACTTTGGTTTATACTGATATCCCTTGAAAACGATCAAGGAGTATGTTAGGCTTCCGAAATGTCATTAAACACTAATTTGTCTTAGAACCTTTAGTTGAACTTGACTTGTGGCCTATTAAGTGACTGGCTTTGAAATTGATCGAAGTTAGTTATCCTTGAGGAATATTTTGATCGGTCGTCCGAGCGCTGTATTGAGATGTTGTCTCCAAGGATCATAGAACCCGAATACTATTCTAGGACAGGTTTTAACCAACTCAACTTCAGTGGGGAGGGTATCACCTATTAACCTCATGTAAGCCTTTAAACCTAAGGCAATTGTTTGATTTGTTTGTATGTGCCACATGTTTGACATCATGACATCATAAGCATCATAAGCATATCATTTTCTCACTAATCATTTCAAGGATCAAAGAGTTTACCTTTGTTCTGTTTTTACAGGTAATGGCTCCCGCTATCAGAGATTATATCCGAATCAACATCTTGACAGTACCATCTGAATTAAAGGATTTAATATCAGAATTTCCCAGAAATACTCAATTCACTGAAAAGCACAGTCACCTACTCCATTTGGTTACCTCAAAATTTGAAGAAGACATGATACGGGTCCTTTTCCAGTTCTTTGATCCCGAACATCATTGTTTTACATTTCCTGATTACCAGTTGGTACCTACTTTGGAAGAGTTCTCTGAACTGATTGGGTTACCTGTTCGAGATCAATTACCTTTCACTGGCTTAGAAAAGATTCCAAAGCCTGAAATCATTGCCGCTGCATTACATTTGCGAAAGTCAGAAATCGAGTCCAATTGGGAAACAAAGAGTGGAGTCCAGGGTTTGCTTGCTAAGTTCTTAATGGAAAAGGCTCGATTACTACTAAAAAACAGAAGTTACCTAGCTTTTGAGGAAGTTGTGGCTCTTTTGATTTATGGGTTGGTTTTATTCCCTAATCCCGACCAGTTCATAAGTATACACATTATCAACATTTTCTTAACCCGCAATCCGGTACCTACCTTGCTGGGAGACATACTACATTCTTTACACACTCGTACCATGAAGAAACGAGGAACTCTTATGTGCTGTGTACCACTACTGGCTAGATGGTTTACATTACACCTTCCCCGATCAGTGTTGAGAAATGAACAAAGGATGCAATGGTCTTGCAGGATTATGTCTTTGTCTCATTCAGATATCCGGTGGAACAACTTCTTTCAAAGAGACATTACTATCATTGACCATTGTGGAGAGTACCCTAATGTGCCACTCCTTGGCATCAGGGGAGGCATCACTTATAACCCCTCTTTAGCTTTGCGCCAATTCGGATATGCACGAAGAAACGGCCCTCATGACATGATTATCCGTGGCATTGTGTTCGACTAGAAGATGATTCCCAAAGACATCGACGAGGGTTTATACATGCTTGGGGCAGTGTCTACAAAGTAGAAAGCAAAACTTTAGGACAATGGAACTCTATGGAACCTTACTTCAAATGGGTGCGGGCTCATCCCGCTATTCTACCTGTGACTTTTGAGCCAGAAGTCGAAGGGGACGAACCTCGAGTTGTTCTACATCCGGACATGCCAACTGACCTGGAAGAGCTGCAGAAATCTTGGGTTCAACTAAGAGAAGAAAGAGACACCTTCAAAGCACACTATCAAGACTATGAGAGGAAAGTGTTGGAGCTCACCAGACAACTCCAGGAAGAACAGCAGATCAACACGTTCCTAGGTGCGAAGAGAAACTGTCCATGGGAGGCTTGAGGAATCCTTTATTTTCTTTATTTTGTAAAGCCCGAATGAGGCAAAGAAAAAAAAAGAAAAAAATGAAAAAAAAAAGAAATAAATTGTTTGACTAATAAATGTTTGTTTCTCTTTTGTTTTAACAAATCTAAATTCTAAGATCCTTGAAAACATTGCATATGCATTTCATTCATAAACATTGCATAACAGGTTCACATGATGGGTTTCTCATCTCCTCGCTGTTTATTTCAGTTAGAAGAGATGGATTCCGAAACAAGCGTCAAGAATCTCGAAGCACAGAAAGCCCAAGTTCAGGTAGCAATTCTGGAGTTAGCAAAGGGGAAACAAGAACTGAAAGCCCTGATAATCAAGAAGAAAAATAAGCCCAAAGGATCTGCAGGCTTAAGTCACCTTGCAAGGAAGGTCAAAATCCTAGTCAAAAGGCCCAAAAAGGCACCGATCCCTAAAATAGTCGGTGAAGGTGATCGAGAAGACAATCACAGCAACCAAGGTTCTGCCAAACCCTCTCTCTCTCTTTTAACGAAGAAGATTATCATTCCGAAGACGAACAGGGTGATGACAAATACCAGCTGTTGGAAGAACGCATGAAAGCTATGGAGATACAAAAAATACCTGGTTTAGACTTCAAAGATCTTGGATTCGTCTCAGATATTGTTATTCCTCCAAAGTTCAAAGTTCCTGTCTTTGCAAAGTATGATGGAGTTTCTTGCCCAAAACTGCATCTGAGGTCCTATGTAAGGAAGATACTACCTCATACAGCAGATAACAAATTGTGGATTCATTTCTTCCTGAAAAGTCTGTCGGGTACACAACTCGAGTGGTACTACCAGCTGGAAAGTACAAAAGTTCACACCTGGGAAGATTTGGCTGCTGCTTTCTACAAACAATATCAATACAACGCTGACCTTGCACCAACCCGTACTCAACTACGAGGCATGTCTATGGCACCAAAAGAAAGTTTCAAAGGGTATGCACAAAAGTGGAGAGATCTGGCTAGAAGGGTTCAACCACCCTTATCTGATCGCGAGCTGGTCGACATGTTCATGGGCACTATAAGTGGCCCTTTCTACAGTCATTTGCTGGGAAGCTCATCATCAGGTTTCACTGACCTGATATTAACTGGAGAGCGTGTTGAAAGCGGTATTCAAAGTGGAAAAATTCAAATAGGCTCCTCCTCTGGTACTACAAAGAGGCCCATCAGTGGGATAAATGAAGTCAATACAATGCATAGTCAGAAAGGTCGCAAAAATGAGCATCACCAATCTGTAGGGGCTGTTCTGATCTATGCATCCACATCTCAAAAAGATCAACCGCCGAAGTATGCGCGTCGACCAGATGCACCAAGAAGAAACTTCACCAGAATCAATATGCCAATCTCTCAAGCATTGCAGCACTTGTTAAAAGCAGATCTGATCACATTGAAAGATCCTCCAAAGAATGTCAACACTTCCTCTCCGAGTTATCGCCCCGATGCAACATGTGCATACCATTCTAACTGTCCAGGACATGACGCAGATCACTGTTGGACCCTGAAAAATAAAATACAAGACATGATAGATGCTGGGGAAATTGAGTTCGATCCTCCAGAGACTCCAAATGTCATCACTGCACCTATGCCGAAACACGACAAGACCGTTAATGCTATCATAGACACTGTTTATATCTATGATGTGAGAGAATTGTCAACTCCGCTCCTTGAAGTCAAAAGAAAGCTAATCCGAGCTGGTTACTTTCCAGGTTGTGACCCTGATTGCTTTTATTGTGCACACCTACCCAATGGTTGTGAGAATCTGAAAATAGGAATTCAAAAGTGGATGGATCGTCGTATCATTATGTTTGAGAGGCTCCCTTCTATGGACGATTTATGCGAAGTCTTTTCAAATGGGATGAGAATAGAGGACGTCTCAGTGGTTTCTACCATGCCATTGAAAATCCCTACCAAAGCTCCTTTTAAAATTTCTGCTGCACCCAAAGTGGCATCGGTAATCATTACCAGTCCGGCTCCATTTCCATACTCCTCAGACAAAGCTGTCCCGTGGAGTTATGACACTAATGTTTATGTCCATGGAGTTAAGTAAGACACCTTAACTAAAGAGGCCGTGAATTTTACTACTCCAACTGTTGATAATATTGTGGGTACTAGTAAGATTACGAGAAGTGGAAAGATCTTTTCACCAGAAATTTCTCCAAATGTTGCTACTAATCTAGTCCAGGTCCCAGTTCCTAATCAAGATATCAACGCTCGAGGCAAAGAGCCACTAGTTGAACCAGTTCAAGTACCGGTGGAAGTCACTGTTGAAGATCCGTCGAAGCAAGAAATGGAGGAAATAAGGAAAATCATCTGCAAAAGTGATTGCAATATTGTCGAACAACTGCGGCACACTACTTCAAAGATTTCAATGCTGTCTTTGCTAAAATATTCAGAGGCTCATGCCAAGGCCCTGATGAAGTTCCTGAAAGCTGCACATGTACCACAGGAGATTTCAGTCGATCAATTTGAAAATTGTGTTGCCAGTCTAACAGTGAATAACGGTCTCAGTTTCTCTGATGCTGATTTAACCCCTGCTGGGAAAAATCACAATAAAGCCCTGCACATCTCTATTGAATGTAACAGCACTACTCTGTCTCATGTGCTGGTAGACAACGGTTCCTCTTTGAACGTGTTACCAAAAGCAGTACTGGAAAAACTTGACTTCGAAGGAGTTGTGTTACAACCAAGCGATGTTGTGGTAGGAGCCTTCAACGGGTCAACAAGAACAGTGTACCGAAAAGTGAAGCTCCCAATCAGAGTGGGCTCTCAGATCTTTGATTCTACCTTTTACGTAATGGAAATTCACCCAGCATATTCCTGTTTACTAGGACGCCCTTGGATACATGGGGCAAATGCTGTAACTTCTACCCTGCATCAGAAGTTAAAGTATCCGGTAAAAGGCAAGATCGTCACAGTTTATGGCGAAGAAGAGTATGTGGTTAGCCACCTGAGCAACTCCAAGTATGTTAAGATGGATGGAGAATTCATCGAAACTCCCTGCCAATCATTTGAGGTGGTCCCTCTAGATGTCTCTACTGCCAGACACATTTCCGTTACTCTTGCTACAAAAATAACTCCAACTATGGCTTCTCTCAAAGATGTCAAAGCTGTGATCGAAGAAGGTGGTTGCAAAGTATGGGGACAGCTCCTCGATGTACCTTACAAGTTCAATAAGCTAGGTCTGGGCTATGCTAATGGAACTCAAAAGAACGATCAAAGTCCTCGTTCTGGAGGATTAATGTCACATTTCATCAGCCAAGGAGTGAACGCTATTGAAGACGATGGAGTGATCTTGAACCATATTCCACCTGTTTCCATGGAAGTTTGGGATACTTTGGGAGAACCAAGCGGCGGGTATGATTTTCTAGTAAAGTACACTGCACCTCAGAGTTCTTTTATTGCTATGGAAGGCATTACCCCAACTGGATGGGGTGATTAGTTTGAAGATTGCAAAAGTTTCACAAGTTCCATTACTAAGCAATACCAAAGTCCACCTAGTCCAAAAGAAGTATGGGATACACTAGGAGAACGAAGTGGTAAGTATGACTATATGGTGAAATATTCTACTCCCCTGAGCTCGCAGATCGCTATAGAAGACATCACCCCAACTGGATGGGACAATCATTTCAGAGACAATATGACACTCACAAGCCCTATCGCTCCTGAAGAAGTATGGGAAACACCAAATAATGAGAATGATTTCCTAATGCAATACACTGCTCCCCAGAATACACAAGTCTCCCTCAAAGACATCATTCCAACTGGATGGGACGATCTTATCGGGTATCTCGCTCAGCCAACAGAGGTATGTCAGCCTGGGCTCTCGTATCCAGCAGAGTATCTTGCTCACCCTGAAGGATCAACAGCTCATTTCCCCACCAAAGAAATCAATGTTGTGGAAGACGAAGAAGACAACTGCAACTGGAGCAGCTGGATACTCCCTGCTCACAACAATGGATTGAACAACTGGGAAGCTGAGGATGTGATCTCCTTTGATCAGGAGTAAATGCAATTTCCTGTTTTCGTTGTTTATATGTGCAAAGATAAAAATGGTTCCTGTACTATCAAACCATGAACTTGAAAGCCGTGTGCCTTGCCCGAAGCACACTGGTCCTTTTTATAAGGGTTTGTCATATCATGATCATGTTCATTCAATAAAATCATGGGACATTTGCATATTCAAAATTTTGTGATCCTTTTTCTTTCTTTGCTTTATTCATTTTCAAATAGCTATGTGTTCTTACACACACCCACATAATAAATGCAGATTCACATTCACTCTGGATCCTGTTAATAACGATTCTGCTATTGCCAGTCATGACTTTAAAAATCCGATCTACCAAACTGAGGACGAAAGTGAGGAAGATTGTGAAGTACCAAGGGAACTTGCAAGGTTGTTAGAACAAGAAGAAAAGACTATACAGCCGCATGAAGAACCAATTGAGGTTATCAACTTGGGCAGTGACGAAGAAAAGAAAGAAGTCAAGATAGGGGCTGATCTAGAAGACAGTGTCAAGCAAAGACTGATTCAAATGTTACAAGACTACGTTGAGATATTTGCCTGGTCCTATGAAGATATGCCCGGCCTTGACACGGATATTGTGGTTCATCGCCTGCCGATCAAAGAAGGTAGCACTCCAGTTAAGCAGAAACTGTGGAGGAGTAGGCCCGATATGTCAAAGAAGATCAAAGACGAGGTTGAGAAGCAATTCAATGCTGGATTTCTAAAAGTTGTGAGTTATCCTCCATGGATAGCTAACATAGTGCCTGTGCCTAAAAAAGACGGGAAAGTCAGAATGTGTGTAGACTACAGAGATCTGAATCGGGCAAGCCCCAAAGATGATTTCCCTTTAACTCACATTGATGTACTGGTTGACAATACTGCACAATGCAAGGTATTCTCCTTTATGGATGGATTCTCAGGGTACAATCAAATCAAGATGGCGCCCGAAGACATGGAAAAAACAACCTTCACAACACCCTGGGGAACCTTTTGTTACAAAGTAATGCCCTTTGGTTTAAAGAATGCAGGAGCAACCTATCAACGCGCAATGGTAGCTCTGTTCCATGATATGATTCATCAAGAAATAGAGGTTTACGTGGATGATATGATTGCAAAATCCAACACCAAAGAAGAACATTTGGGTCATCTGCACAAGCTATTTGACAGACTCAAGAAGTACAGGTTGTGACTGAATCCGAACAAGTGTACCTTTAGAGAAAGATCCGGTAAACTCTTAGGTTTCATCGTCAGCAGCAAAGGTATTGAAGTTGATCCTGCCAAGGTCAAAGCCATTCAAGAAATGCCCATACCCCGTACCGAGAAACAAGTCAGAGGATTCTTGGGACGTCTGAATTACATAGCCAGATTTATTGCCCATATGACTACTACTTTTGAGCCAATCTTCAAACTGTTGAAGAAAGATCAAGTGGAAAGATGGAACGACAAATGCCAGTTAGCCTTTGAAAAAATCAAAAAATATCTCCAAAAACCGCCAATCTTATTACCACCAGTGGAAGGAAGACCTCTGATAATGTACCTAACTGTGTTAGAAGATTCAATGGGGTGTGTACTGGGGCAACATGACGAGACCGGCCGAAAAGAGCATGCAATATACTATCTTAGAAAAAAGTTTACCGATTGTGAAACAAGATACTCACTGCTCGAGAAAACTTGCTGTGCCTTAGCATGGGCGGCTCGCCGACTAAGACAGTATATGCTAAACCATACCACTTTCCTGATCTCCAAAATGGATCCCATCAAGTATGTGTTCGAAAAACCTGCTCTCTTTGGAAGAATAGCAAGATGGCAAATGATCTTAACAGAGTATGATATCCAATACACTTCACGAAAGGCGATCAAAGGAAGTGTGGTAGCTGATCATCTGGCTCATCAAGCAGTGGATGATTATCAAGCATTGAACTTTGACTTCCCAGATGAAGACATTATGCTAGTTACTGACTATAAACAACCAGGACCAGAGGAAGGACCCGAGCCAGGATCCCGATGGACTATGGTTTTTGATGGAGCTTCTAATGCACTTGGCAATGGCATCGGAGCTGTGATCATTTCCCCTGCATGAGGTTATACACCATTCACTGCCAGATTATGCTTCAACTGTACTAACAATATAGCCGAATATGAAGCATGTATTCTGGGTCTCAAAGCTGCAATTGATTTAAGAATCAAGTTCCTGGAGGTCTATGGAGACTCGGCGCTTGTAATTTATCAAGTCAAAGAGGAATGGGACACGAAGCACCCGAATCTAATTCCATACAAAGAATATGTACTGAGTTTGATTCCTTATTTTGAAGAAATCACTTTTGAACATATCCCGCCCGAAGAAAATCAATTGGCTGATGCCTTAGCTACCATGTCATCTATGTTCAAAGTCAGGTGGGACAATGAGGCGCCAATGATCACCATTTACAGACTGGATGAACCAGCCTATTGCAATGAGATTGATACTGAAGTAGTGGAAGAAAAACCATGGTTCCATGAAGTAAAAAGATATCTCGAAGTCCAAGAATACCCTGAAGGGGCATCCATTAACGATAGAAAGTTTCTAAGAAGATTGGCTGCCAAATTCTTTCTAAGTAATGGAATCCTGTACAAACGCAACCACGACTCGACTTTGCTTCTTTGTGTAAACAAGAAGGAAGCAGAACAGATTATGGAAGACATACACGATGGTGCTTTTGGTACTCATCCAAGTGGACATACAATGGCTAAAAAGATCTTAAGAGCAGGTTATTACTGGTCTACCATGGAGACAGACTGTCATCACCACTCCAGAACTTGTCACAAATGCCAGATATATACCGACAAAGTACATGTACCTCCTGTCACATTAAACGTCCTGACGGCCCCTTGGCCTTTTGCAATGTGGGGTATTGATATGATTGGAGAAATCAAGCCTACTGCCTCCAATGGACATCGTTTTATCCTGGTCGCTATCGACTACTTCACCAATTGGGTAGAAGCAGCTTCATTTGCTTCAGTCACCAAGAATGTTGTGGCCCGATTTATCAAGCATAACCTCATTTGTCGGTATGGCATCCCTGAAAGGATCATCACAGACAATGGCACGAATTTAAACAACAGAATGATTACTGAACTCTGCACACAGTTCAAGATCAAACATCATAATTCATCTCCATATCGACCAAAGATGAATGGCGCGGTGGAAGCTGCCAACAAGAACATCAAGAAGATCATATAAAAGATGACAGTAACCTACAAAGATTGGCATGAGATGTTACCTTTTGCTCTTCATGGTTATCGCACATCAGCGCGTACTTCAACAGGGGCAACTCCATTCTCTTTAGTCTATGGTATGGAGGCAGTTCTTCCAATTGAAATTCAAATTCCTTCCCTAAGGATTATGAAAGAAGCTGATCTAGACGAAGACGATTGGATTCAGACTCGGTTGGACCAGATAAACTTGATTGATGAAAAAAGGCTCGCAGCTATTTGTCATGGTCAGTTATACCAGAAACGTATGATCAAAGCCTTCAACAAGAAAGTCAAAAGTCAGGCATATCAAACCGGTGATTTGGTTGTAAAACGCATCATCCTACCACAAGGTGACCCCAGGGGCAAGTGGACTCCCACTTACGAGGGACCGTTTGTAATCAAGAAAGTATTCTCCGGCGGAGCCATGTTGCTTACCACTATGGACGGCGAGGATTTCCCACACCCTGTAAATGCGGACATAGTCAAAAAGTATTTCGCTTAAAGAAAAGCTCGCTAAGTTAAAAACTTGAAAGGGCGATTTAGGCAAAAATGAGCGTCTCGGTGGATTGAAAACCTGAAAGGGCGATCCAGGCAAAAATTAGAGACTAAAAAATAATTATCCCGGTAGGCTGAAAACCTGAAAAGGCAGCCTAGGCAAAAGTTAGGGAATAAAGCGTACGACTATGTCCCGTTTGGCTACCTACTCACCTTCAAGGTTCAACACATCAAAGGCACCGATCAGTCCAATCATTTTCTTCCAACAAGTGAGGGATGAGATACTCGAAGACAGATTGGCAATAGTAGAATTGAAACTTGACTGGATTGTTTTCACATAGCTATTTCTCTTTATAAGTACTTTTCAAAGTTTTATGACAATTTCCTACTACTAGGATTTTTGTCTCCTTGTACTAATCCGCCTATTATGGCTCTTTTTCAAAAATCAATGCAACTCATGCTCAAAATCAACGTTTTCACTTTTTCTGTTTTGAATACGTAAACGTCCCAATGATAATTTTGAATGAACATATGCATTTGAATATGACTGATGTTTATAAGAAAAACAGGAATAGCATTCAGGTAGTGTCCCAATCATCTCGACATCATCCCGAAACCAGTTTCAGAGGAAAATTCCCCAACAGAGACGTATTTCTCAGCAAATTCCTCTATGAGATTTTTCTCTCCAACAAAATGATTCGAGAAATCCTATTCCCCAGCAGGGCTGTTCAAGATCACTTTCCCCAGAAGGTGTGGTCTCCACACCAAGGCTTGGTCAAATAGTGCATCGGAGGATTATGCATCTTTCTCATTCCCATTCAAGGGGCATCAAAATCAGAACTTTCAAATTACCTTCATCCCCAAGCGGTAGTCAAAGATCCTTCAACAGAGTAATCTGGTCCGTGAGGAATTTCCCCAGCTGAGTATACTCGAACAAGATAGCAAAAATCATCAACAATCATCAATGCCTTCATTTCCAAAATAACAAGCAGGGATTTATTTTCCCAACCAGAAGTTTGATACGCTCTAAATTGCATAAGTCATACATCATACATCATACATCATACATCATACGGATATTCATACACAGCATATAATGTTTCATGACAAACGCATACATAACATGCACGTTTCTCATTTATTTTGAGAATCTCGACATATACATTACATGCATCATGACATTGCATGTCACTAACTTGGTTTTTTCAGGTGGACGAATATCCTCAGCAGATTTGTTCTCAATCACATACAGTGTTCCTCTGGTTTCTATTCAGACGAACATTCCTCTCAGATATAATCAAGCCAAAGATTCATTCTGAAGAGATCTCTCTTTCCAAAACTTCTATCAACTAAAAAAAAAAAACAAGCAACATAGATCTAACTCGATACCTTGGACGGTTCCTTAATGATCTACCATCAAAGATCTAAAGCGGAAACCTCAGACGGTTCCACAACGATCTACCATCAGATCTAAAGCGGAAACCTCAGACGGTTCCACAATGATCTACCATCAGATCTAAAACGGAAACCTCAGACGGTTCCAGAACGATCTACCATCAGATCTAAGTCGATACCTCAAACGGTTCCACAACGATCAACCTTCAAAGATCTAAAGCGGATACCTTAGACGGTTCCACTACGATCAACCATCAAAGATCTAAAGCTGATACCTCAGACGGTTCCTCATAGATCAACTTTCAAAATCTAAAACGGAAACTTTAGACAGTTCCGTAACGATCAGCCTCCCAGACTTAAAGCGGTAACCTTGGACGGTTCCAAAACGGTCAACGCATAGGTTTTCAAATCCTTCATCAAGATATAATCAAAGGATTCATTCTGATGAACAAACCATCAATACATTCAATAGATGGCATCTGAAAGCCCATCTCAGGTAATGTTATGATCTGCCAACAACATCTCTCAGACAACACTCAAATGAAATTTCCAACATCACTCCGATGGAGGTAAGTGCAAATTTTCAGGGCATCTAAAATATTCAATCATCTTCTACCTTCAGATTCCAAACAGTCTCTTCAGGTTTAAGAAGATTGAATAGGGGCAACTGTTATACCCCAAAATTTGCCCGCATCTTTTTCAGAAAGAAGGCAACAGACTTCTGTCTAAAAATTGGGAGTTTCATATAATCTTGGATGTTATTTCATAAATATCCTGATTTCATGAATACTCGATTTTTAGAATTTTTCTTATACGGTATTTTGGTTCGCTGTTGAATTTATTCTTACACAAACGCCAAGTATTGGTTATCACTTCACACACGCTGTTTATTTGAGATTTATTTGCAGATAAATAGTACTGACGCAATTGGTACAGAATTAAATCTTTTTGCAGGCGCAGAGTCCGGGATTCAGACTGTACTAGTAACAAGTAAATTATTATTAGTTTTTTGTTTCCCACTAATTTTTGTACTATATTCTATTATTTTCAAAATCTTTTCCTTTCTTTTCAAATCTCTTTCTTTCAAAATCAAATCCTAACTTTATTCTACACATCTCTCTTTTTCAAACCCTACCACACACTTTCTTTCAAATCCTACTACCACTCAAATTTTCCTTTTTGTACGGAATCACTTCATTCCCCAACGTCTCTATCCTTCTTTTCACTATATAAATACCTCTCATTTTTTCCATAAATTCTCACATCAAATTTCAACTCATCCCTCAAATTTCTACCTCCTATTTATTTTCTCTTCTTCCCCGTCAAAATGGCAAAGTGGGTGCATACACTGTTTCTTATAGTCATCACTGTTTCTACGGTGATCATGTCTTTCTTCTGTCTGCATAGTCCTGAGAAATGCGGACCTGCAATGTTTACACTTCCGATTATCTATATGTTGTTGTTTATAGCATGGATTTTTAATCGTCATTTTTAAAGTTTGTCGTATCTTTTGTTTTCAAATAATGTACCGTTTATTTGTCGTACTGTTCATTATATTATGTAATATTTGTACTGTCAGTATTAAATGTCGTATTATTTGTCGTACTGTAGTTTAATTATCCGGATAATATTTTGTGTGTTTTCTGCCAGTTAAATATTTATTTCACTGTGCATTAAATATTTTTCAAGGTTATTATCGGTAATTTCGTTCGCGTACAATATATTTATTATGTCTGTGTTTTTTTTAACCACTCATGTAAATAAATTTTCACCATTAACACAACAAAAAAAAAACAAAAAAAGAAAAATTAACTTTAACTGTTGAATTTTCACTTTAACTGTTACGTTAATGCCCGAACAGTCAGTTGACAGTCAAACCCGCTGACAGTGCAATTCTCCGTGTTTTGTACCATCAATCAAATCAATCTTTTGCATTTCAAAATTCCAAGATTTTTGTTCTAGAAGTCTTCTGAACATCACATGATCAACAGAAACTCAGCACTGCACAAAAATCAGGTACGCTTAACTGTCTCCTATATGAACAGTCCCTAACTAGGGTTTTTGTTTTTTCAGGAGAACAAGTTTTTTGAGACCTCAAATGGATTTCAGTGATCTCCATATATCTCAAAGTACCACCATACAAATTTTCAAACTTCAATTCGCTCAGACGCACAGTCAGCAGCTCAAATAGTCAACAGACGACCAGTTTGACCGAAAAGTCTACAGACAGTCAAAAATGAATTTTTTTGTCAACATCCATATTTTGTCAAAAGATTCATCATTTTATCATTGGTTGATCATAATTCATCAAGGAAAGATCAAAAATCAACAAAACCCTAAGTTTCAAAATTAGGGTTTTCTCCTAAAAAGTCAACTGAACTTTGACTTTTCCAACCAAAGCTTTTTTTGAAGGAAATTCAATTATCTTTCAAATGCAATTGGTCCCATGGTCATTGGATTCACCATTTGAAAAATATGAGCTTAGACATTACAGGTCATTTTCAAAGTCAACAAAAAGTGGTTTTTTGTCAAAGGCCATAACATCAAGATAACTTCTCCAAATGAAAAAAAGTTTCCAAAGTGGCTTGTAGAGGACATCTTGAGGTTTCTAAAAAGTACAAGAACTCCTTCATATGATAAAAATTGAGGGATTTATGCCTTGTTGAAGTTGGCTATTTTTTGGGAAAATGCATGAAATCAACATTGATCAAAAATGTTTTTTTTCAAAAGGGGCCAAGTTTACATGATCCAAACATGTTCCCAATAATGTTAAGAGCCTCCCACGACCAACCTAAGGCCCATAACATTTTATTTCTTTTTTTGGTTTAATTTTATTACATTTAAAATTAAATTGAAAAAGAAATGGTGCAAGACAATGTTATGTAGCTTTGATCTTAAGCATGAGTCATCAAGAATCATTCAAAGCTCGGCCCCAAAGAGATGGTACAGCAGAAGGATGAAGAAAATTAAGCCATGGATGCTTGAATTCAAAGCTACATATTATTAAAAAAGTCAAAAATTCAACAAAGCCATCAAAGCTTCTTAGCTTAGTTTTAAAGTACTTCTATGGCCTATAAATGAAGTAGAATACTTCATTAATCAAGAGACACGAATTCAGAACCATACTCTTGCTTGTATCACTCTTGTAAACAATTTGAAATATTGGAAAAAATTGAAATTCGAATTTAAATTTTAAGCTCAATTCAGCCCAAACTAAATACTCAAACACGTTCCTCTAACATCCCTGAATCTATCCCAATCGTTTTCAGCAAGCAAAACCTCAAAAAACACGCATCTAAAGCTCACGGTTTGCTCAAACATAAACCTACCAAAATCTGATCATTCATGCATGTTTAACAAGATGTAGACATATATTTGAGTTTAGTTTATTGTTCTGATCGTTTCTGGATAGTTAATTGAAGTTTGGTCACGTATCCATGAAGATACCATTTTAGGGTTCTTCAACTCTATTTTGGGGTTTTTCGTTAGAGGATAAATTAGACAAAAATAATGGCATGATTGAATTCAGTGGATCATGACGAATAGAATGGACAGGTCGCGAAAATATTTTGTGCATGTTTACCCCTATTTGCTATTTTGCAGGGATGGAGTTCATCTATTACAGCGTTTTTTGGCAAAAACGCTGTTAAAAGTGAAGGCTGGAGGTTGAAGACGAAGGCGTGGCGCCATCTGATTGGCCAGTTTGAAAAACGCGCGTTTTGTTTTATCCTTGGATCCTGTGCTTTGCAGTCTACGCTTTTGCCATGTGCCACGCATCTATGACCATCAGATCATTCTGATTCTCTCATCTAACGCTCCTTGTCTTGCAGGTTCACCATAGACCCTAGGGGTTTGCCACACTGAATCATATAAATTAGTTTATTCTTAATTAATTTGTTTTTTCTTGCATAATTAATTAAAAATACCTTCAAAAATCCAAAAATAATTTTAATTTCACTTTTAGGTTTACAAAATAATCTATTAATTTTTGACATAAAAATATTTTTTTTCTTAATAATTAAAATATTTTGTCTAATTAATTAGTATATATTTATATATTTGCTTTTTAATTATTTCAACCAATCAAAAAATCAGAAAAAAATTATTCTTTTTTATTAAATTTAGTTTATATATTATAGACTAATTTTGTACATATTTAGAATATTTTTCTCTTTAAGTTTTAATTATTTGTATAATTGTTTATATAATTATATGTTAATTTTGCTTATTAATTTTCAAAACAACTTCAAAAAATCAAAAAAATTAGTTTTATTTTACAATTAATTAACAAGCAATATGAACATATTTTAGACTAAATTTTTTAGGTTTAAATTTTATTTCTAATGCATAGCATTTTAACTAAATTAATTATGCATTAATTCTAATTAAAATCAACCATCCAAAAAACCAAAAATATTTCTTTTATCTTATTGCAATTTAAATTCCTAGATAAAGTGTATAGGTTGTCAAATTCATGTAAATAGCGTAGTTTACATTTCCCGCACAATCGATGTAATAGTGTAGATTTACTTTCCGCATTTTACATTCCCGCATTTTAATTCCAGTACATATAAAACTGCGTGTATGTCAAAGATAAAAACCGAAGCGTTAGATCACTAACTTCAAAGACAAAAAATATCTGAATCAAAACACAATCACACTTGCACCTCTTAGGGTAATCCCTCTGTTACTCTTTTCAAAAATCAAATTCTATTGTTTCAAATGCAAAATCGAACTTTTGTTTACATCCGGTAAAAGGAGAATTTTCTAAAGGAAATAGGAAAAGACCTTATAAACTTAGGGTAGACCTCCTAATTGCTTGCTCAAATCAAAACAAACAAATGTCTCATATATCATTGTTTTTTCAAAAATAAAAAACTTTCAAAAAAGACAATACTTGGTATACATCCAAACAAGGATCATTACGAAGTTAACGTTCTTTTTTTCCTTCGAAAGGTAAAACACTTTGTATACATCCGCACAAGGATCATTATAAAGTCAATTCACAAAATGAATTTTAAAACCACATACAAGCATTTCAAGGCAAGACAAATGATTCAAACAAGTGAGCTAAGAAATTAAGAGCCCATGGATAACCATGGATACAAAGGGTGCTAACACCTTCCCTTTGTATAACCTACCCCCTTACCCAAAATCTCTTAAAGGTCTTTTTCTGTTTCTTTTATAAACCTTTCCTTAATTGGATAAAATAAAAGTCGGTGGCGACTCTCTGATTTTCAAAACTCAAAAACAAAAGAAGAGTCAGTTCGTATCTCTCACACGAGAGGTAGTAAAAAACCGAGCGCACGACAAGGGGCAAAATTTCAAGGATCACAGGGGCATGCAATTAAACATCCTATTGACTAGGGGCATTCATCCTAAAGGTTCAACCGACTTGGGTCACATCTCGAAGAAAACAGGGGCATGTCAAACATGGGAAGAATTCAAATTTAAAAGGATAGAACACTATGGATAGCCCTCCATATCTTGGAGACCAGGGGCATACCTTTCAATCTAAACGTCGAAGCATATGACAAGGTTATTTCTCTGGGCACTTCCTTCATGGCTTGGAGATCATAGACACCTCTTTCCACTAAACATTGGGGCATTGGATATCAAATCCGTAAGGTGTGGAGAACCTCGAAAGGTTAAAGGTGTGGAGAACCTCAAAAGGTTAAAGGCATGGAATATTTCAAAAAGCCAAACTGGGGCAAGACGCACAGCAAAAGGAAAAGGCGTTCTCACACTTTAAAACATCGAACAAATCTTTCTCCTAACTACGATCTTCAAAGTTCAAAAAACAGGGATTGGGAAGTCGCGCTAGCATCACACCCCACCTTATCAAACAAACCTACAACTCCAGCGAGCTATATACGCTATGGTTATCAACAACCTATCATTGGAGCATCATGTAAATACATATAAATCATGCATTACATACATTGGTTGATACATTACACCTTTTCAGGTAGTCTTCTTTAAGACAAACCCTACGATCCTTTCTAAGAACCTTTTTAGGTAGTCTTCTTTAAGACATTCTTTCTCTAAGAACCTTTCTAGGTAGTCTTTTCTAAGACATTCATTATCCTTTCCAAGAACCTGTTTAGGTAATCTTTTAAGACATCTTTCAGCCTTTCCAGGAAGTCTTCTTTAAGACACTCCTTATCATTTGCAAAAAAAACCTTTTCAGGTAGTCTTCTTTAAGACAAATCCCACGATCCTTTCTAGGAACCTTTTTAGGAAGTCTTCTTTAAGACATTCTCTTTCTAAGAACCTCTTCAGGTAGTCTTCTTTAAGACATTATTTTTCTAAGAACCTTTCTAGGTAGTCTTTTCTAAGACACACATCGACCTTTCCAAAAACCTTTTTTAGGTAGTCCTTCTTAAAGACATCTTTCAGCCTTTTCAGGTAGTCGTCTTTAAAGACATTCCTCACTCCTTGCTAAGAACCTTTTTAGGTAGTCCTTCCTAAGACATCTTTCAGCCTTTTCAGGTAGTCGTCTTTAAAGATATTCCTCATTCGTTGCTAAGAACCTTTTTAGGCATTCTTCTTTAAGACAAATTTTCATATCCATCCCAGAAACCTTTTCAGGTAGTCTTATAGAAGACAGACGGCCCTTGTGGCAATTGTTTGAGACGACCCTTGTGGCAAATGTTTGAGACGACCCTTGTGGCAAATGTTTGAGACGGCCCAATGGCAAACTGTTTGAGACGGGAGTTTTACTCCAATGGTACCACATGCATATGCCTAAGTTTGAGTTACATTCGAGTCGCATTTGAATTGTATTTGAATTGTGTTTGATTTGTTGAGATGACGAGGTGTTTGTTGTGACGTGATAATGATATGTTTGTTGTGACGAATTTGATATCACACTTGTATATTTGAATATGTGATTAATGACATTGTTGCCGTTTTGAAAGTCATATTATATTGATAAGTTGTTTTGCGGTGAAACTTGTTGCAAGATGTTATGTGATGCGAAGTGGTGAAATTATATATGATCTATATCTCCTATATTATTTATCATGCATTCCTTTATATTGTAAGATATCTCACCCCTTTGCTGATATTTCCCCTACCATGGGAAATGGGCAGGTACTCAAGATTAGTCGTGGAGGTCCGAGGTTATTTATGTGAAGTCTTTATGTTGCTTTATGGCAAGTCGAGTTGGTGTCCATTGTTCTGATACGTAGCACTCAGAGGGATTAGTTATTATTACTTGATTATTGTATTCCATGATGACACTTGTGTTAAGTTGAATAATAAAGATGTTTATAAGTTTAAGTTGTAAGTGGTGAATGAAGTTTTGTTCCGAATGCTATGTATCTTTATTAAATGCAATATAAGTATGTTTGTTTGGTTAAGTCGAATTGTGACATCCCATCTTTGATGAATAATTTTAAATGCACTCTGATTTTCGCTTATAATTGCGGGGTAGATTTGGGGTGTTACAATAGTGGTATCAGAGCAGGTCGGTCTATCCGGCCAGTGTTGTCTAATGTTGTTTATTCCTGTGTACGCGATGAGTGTGTGAAACACTATCGGTACTTGTTGTTCTTCTAATCGTTGTCTGCAGAAGTTAGTTTGAAGCTAAGTGGGGGTGAAGCTATGCTTCTCAAATGTGTTCAGTTGTAAGGTGTTAGTATATTAATGCTGAGGGCGACAGTGCAAGTGTTGTTGGAGTTTGTTGTTTCCCGAATCGAAGGTGACTTGGATTTAAGATTTTGGTTGCTAGTAAATTGGAATCTCATGAAGAAGAGGGTGAGAAGGAATTGTTAATGTTTACTACCCGAAGGATGAGGGCTCTGTAGAGATTGGTGATATGAAAGTGTGGTTCAAGTTACGGTTGTTTATGAAGGTAACTGTTAAGTAACAAGAATAAGTTCTAGAAGATGGAATTTAAAAGTTGTGATGTTTTGGCAATACTGATGGACTGTGAAGTCGTTGCTGTAGCGCTAAAAAAAATACTCGAGATGTCTACACACTCGAAAAAGAACAGAGTCGCCACCGATCTTTATTTGTTCCAAAAAGGAAAGGGAAAATATCGAATAAAACCCATGAATAAAAACAAATGGATAAGATGGTCATCGCAACCTAATTAGGGTTCGGGAGTCGGTTAAGCAAGGGGAAGGTATTAGCACCCCTCACTTCCATCGTACTCGATGGGACCCATTTAGCTGGTTTTATGAATGAGTGTTTGCGTAATGTTTGCGTTCTTTAGTTTATTAATCAATAAAAGAGAAAAAAAAAGGATTTTATTTTTTTATTATTGTGAAGGAAAAGGAAAGATTTTTTTTATTATTATGCTCGCCAAGACATTTATATCTTGTGCCTACGTATTCCCTCGTGCAATGGGAAAGTCAGAGCGATCGTAGTTCGGATAAAAACTAAACTACGATTTTGTTGGTTAATTTTATGAAGGATGTTTAACGTTTGGTTCAAAGGATCAAAGGTATTCAAGAGGTGTGCACCCCTTGTCACTTAATCATTTCGATTTAATTAAGAAAGATTTTTTTAAGTTTGATTCAAAGGATCAAAGGTATTCAAGAGGTGTGCACCCCTTGTCACTCGATCACTTCGATTTAATTAAGAAAGAAGATTATTCAAAGGATCAAAGGTATTCAAGAGGTGTGCACCCCTTGTCACTTAATCACTTTGGTTTGATTAAGAAATTTTTAATTCAAAGGATCAAAGGTATTCAAGAGGTGTGCACCCCTTGTCACTTGATCACTTTGATTGGATTAATGAAAGATTTAAAAAAGGTGTTAATCCAGAAGAATCGAGGTATTCCAGAGGTGTACACTTCTTGTCACTCTATCTTTCGGTATGGTTTAAAGAAATTTTGTAGAGAAGAAACTCGACATTGGATCGAGAAATTATTTGTAACTTGGCGTTGGACCAAAGTTTATTGATTTCTGGATTAAGAGATTATTCTAATATTTTTGGTATTTTTGATAATAAAAGAGAAAATCTAATAAACCTACATAATAAAATATTTTTGTATTTTTGAATGTATTATGAAAATAAAAACGATTTAAACAAGAGTTAAAGAAATAATAAAATTATTAAAGAAAATAAATGCAACATAGGTTAAAAAAAGCACAAATGGGGGGTGTATCCCACGAAATAGGGTAAGGCCCAACAGACATGCTAAAGGAGACTACCAGCAAAAAAAATAAAAAAATAAAGGCTAGCTGGGCCGGAACTGGGTCGACCCATGACCCATATCACTCACTTCATACCAAGAAAACGGGTTAGAAAACCCTCAGAAATTCTCAGCGCCTCTCACGATCAAACACTCCCCTTCTTCATCTCTCGCATTATCGTTATCGTACAAACAACAAAAAAAACTCAAGATTTCTCTTTCGATCTCGCTCGGTTTCGATCTCTCTGCTCTCTCTTTCTCTCTCGATTTGATTCGACTGTGGTTCTCTCAAACTCCATGGATGAACCACAACAAAATCCCGCTCTGCTCATCTCTCTCGATCTCTTGCGTATCAACAAAAACAACAACGAATCCTCTCTAGATGCATTCACGGTTCAAACTCAAACACAAACAAACACATCAAAAGAAAACCTAATCCCAAATAACCCAATACCCCATGATTTCACTATATTCAGGAGATTACAAATTACATGATTACAAGATTCAAACACGAATTCAACAAAATCGACAGACAAAGGAATCGATTAGAAGCTCAGGTATGTTCTTGACTCAGTTCTTACCTCTCGACTTCTTCTTCAATCTATGCTCTGATTTACCTCTGTGCGTGATTTGTGTGTGTAGTTAAGGTTGTGAGATAGCTGAAAGGTTTCGTATATGCAGGTTCGACGTGAGATTGATGTGTGAGGTTTGAAGGTTATGTGGTTGAGGTTTACGTTGAGTATGAAAGTTTGGTCATTGAAGAGTGTTTTTTGTTCTGTTTTTTCTTAAACAGAAGCTGGATGAAGAGAGAGTTTTTATGCAGAGTTTTCACTTGTGTTGTGAGACGGGTTTTCTGTGGCTGCTGCCTCTAGGTTTTTTTCGCCTCGTTATATAGAAGTATTGAAGATGGTTTTGGAGGGAGAATTGGAGCTATAATTTTGAAATAAAAGTCATTTTTTGGTGTTCTGATTTGTGCTTTCTAATTGCAGGTTATTGGTGTGTCCATTTTAGTGCAAAGTTTGGACTGTTGTGTGCAGGTTGGTGGAGCAGATAACAACAGAGTGCAACAGGGACAAGGTTTGAGCAGGCTGGTGGAGCAGATGGTAGCAGCAACAGGAGGTTGTTGGTGGACCCAGGGTGTGAGGCGCAGGAAAACATAAGGATGCAGTTGAACCATTTTTTTTTGTTTTTTTTATGTATACTATCTAATGAGGTGTAATGTGGATTAAGTAAGATTTTTTGTACAATTTAAATTAAAAGCTATTCTAGACAGCATATAACAAGCAATTGAATCTGTCACTAATAAACAAATAATAAAATTAACTAAATAAATGCACACTTTAATCTATAATTAAAGATAAAATTCAATATTATGAATAAAAAATGCAAAATGCAATATGAATATGACGTTGACTTATTTTTTATATATTTTTTTATGTGATGATGTATGTACTAATAAACCTCTTACTAATGCAACAATTAACTAATTTATTGACAACTAAATGCAAATTAAAAGAAGTTACCAACTAAAAGAATTAAAATCATGAAACGAAATTTAAATCCTAATTAGAAAATGCAACATCAAAACCATATAGGAAATGGAAGTTCAAATAAAATAAGATAACTTATCGATAACTATATGAGAAGTTCATATGCGAATAAGATGCAACGCATTAGAGATGCGAGTAAAAATAAAATGCTAACGAATAATGGAATGAAAATTATTGGGGCACAAATTGGGGTATGACAGATGCCCCTATTTAATTGACTTTGGCCCGATAGCATGAATGGCTTTGGTGTTCGTGATATCGGTGGCAGAAGGTAATTAAATACAAAAAATGCCCGAATTTTGCCCCTTGATGCAATGAGATGCTATGAATGCGTGGATTCTCGCTGGGATACGAAAACGGAAAGTAAATCTCTGTGGGGATTGATAAAATGATTGTGTGAAGGAGTTCTAGTGGGAAGACTTGTTGGGGAAATGCAATGGTGCCAAAATCGTTCTCAACCAGAGGATAGAGTTTGGTTAACGAAGGTTGATTCTTAACCAGCGGATTGAGCCTAAACAAAAGAGACCGCTGACATCAACCGGTGAATCGATACAATATCAACTAGTGAGTTGAGTCCAACAAAGAAATTATCATCAGCCAGTGGATGGGTGAAAAGTAGACGCGTTATCCTCAACCGGTGGATTGAGTTTGAGATAAATAGGAGAAGCCATTTTCAACCAGTGGATTGGTGAAGGTAAGTCAACTAGTGAATTGATTTCAAAAGACAAGATAGAACTAACATCAACCAGTGGATTGATCAAAGGTGACACGATGTCCTCAACCAGTGGATTGAGTTCGAACAATTAAGAAAGAAGAAACACATCAACCAATGGATTGATGGAAGTAAACAAGACATGACTAACATTAACCAGTGGATTAATGAAGGTGAAACAAATTTATTGTCAACTAGTGAATTGACTCTATCAACCAGCGGATTGACAAAGAAAAACTGCTTTCAACCAGTGGGTTGCTTTAATCTAAGCGGAACGTAAATGATTGACTGTAACCAGCGGGTTAGCAAGATGAACGATAAATTTCAATCAGTGGGTTGACAAAACAAGTGATATTCAATCAGTGAATTGGCACGAAAAAGATAAACTTCAACCAGTGGGTTGACAAAACAAGTAATATTCAATCAGTGGATTGACACGAAAAAGATAAACTTCAACCAGTGGGTTGACAAAATAAGTGATCGTCAATCAGTGGATTGACACGAAAGAGATAAACTTCAACCAGTGGGTTGACAAAACAAGATAATATTCAATCAGTGGATTGACACAAGAAGGATAAACTTCAACCAGTGGGTTGACAAAACAAGTGATATTCAATTAGTGGATTGACACGAAAAAGATAAACTTCAACCAGTGGGTTGACAAAACAAGTAATATTCAATCAGTGGATTGACACGAAAAAGATAAACTTCAACCAGTGGGTTGACAAAATAAGTGATCGTCAATCAGTGGATTGACACGAAAGAGATAAACTTCAACCAGTGGGTTGACAAAACAAGATAATATTCAATCAGTGGATTAGCAAGAAAATAATGATTGCGGTGACATCATTAGGGATTATGAATCCATGCATGCTTTTTGCTTATGTATGAGACATCTTGGTTTTTTCTTTTGTGCAAATTGATGCACGTGTAATGATGTATAATGGTTGATCAATGCAGGTAATGAGTTTACCGGATGTGTGCCAATGGGCAGTGAATTTTTTGGGTACCCATGGTGGACCAGGCTTGGTTTTCAATGGAAAAGACCGAGCAAGATTGAAACTTTGATTGGATGTTGTGGGAGATTGCCCCATGAATGAGATGCATGATTTATGAATGCATGCTATGAATGAAATTTGTGGTTTGGAATGTTTTGACATGTGCCCCAGTGGAGGGTCATGATTTTTTTTTTGTGAAGTTGAAAAGGTCCCTTGGTAGAAGGTTTGTGCAAGTATAATTCCCGACACCAATTCTGATTTTGAGGACTTCTTGATATGGCATAGTCTGCTTGGACTGCTTGAAGGAAAGGTCTTGGCCCTGATTTGCCCCAGAATACTGAGTCTATGGAGAAATTTGCTTCAACAAAATTTGGATTCGAACTGATGATCCTGAGATGACATGCCCCAGTCCTCGGGAACTTTGAAATGAATTGCCCATGAATGATGGACTTGTGAAGTGATGCGACCTTGATGGTTCCACTTTATGCTCTTCAAATGATTATTATTGTTGGAACTTCCTTGATGGAAAGTGCTTGTTTACAAATGAAACTATTCAATTCAAAAATGGTAATTTTAATGCGACGTGCATGCGAGTTTTGAAAACAATCATTTATTGAAATGAAATCGTGGTATACGATGAATAAATCCTGATGAGGATGAAAGTTTGAAATTCAAGATATGAAGGATGATGTGATAGCTTGGTATCAAAACAAACAATTAGCAAATATTTAGGAGTCAGGTTAACGCAACCTTGCTTTAGTATGCTTTCAAAAGAAACCTCGCTTCAATTAGGACCTTTGAGGGTTGTAACGTGGTCAGGTTCACGGTTTAAGAAACAAAGGATATAGGCTCAAATTTTGATTTTAACCCACCCCTTCTTCATGATATACTCCAGTCCTAAGTTCAGTTAACTGTTTCAAGTTTTTGACTTCCAAGAGAATTTGCATATGATGATTGAGAACCAATGGATTCTGAGGTGGCAGTCATTTATTCTTCTTTGAAAGTCGCACAAGTTTGTTCTTGTTTTTTTTTTTATAATGACCTTCTGATCTTTTTTTTTTTACTTTTGTATTCCAAAATTTTTTTGCCTAAGTCTCCTTTTTAGGTTTTTACTTAGCGGGATTTTCTTGATTGATTTTTTTTGGAACAAACTTGTATGACATTTGTTCAATGATATGAGAATTGGAGCGTTGTGACCGCCATATTGATGTTCCACTGGAAACAACTGTTGTGAGCTTTGGATGTTCACTACTACTTCGACATTGTGTACGAAGAGAGGATGCGGTTGAACCTTTGGTCGGGAATGGTTCCCATGAAATGATCTTCTTGGAAATCAGATGCATTAGTCATTGTAACTGAACAACTACCCTGCCCCAGGTTTTGATTAAGGGTTTTGATTTCGTGCAGAAAGAAAACACCTACTTCTAAGGCTCAAAGGGGTTAACGAAGGATTATCTTCCTTATTTCTCCAGTGTTTGGGGATTTGAAGCAATGCCTGTACATCATCAACAAAGTTTTATTTGAAAGCACGCTGATGCAAATTGGGTATTCGTTTTTCATCATCCTCCCTCCAATATTTGCTTAAACAAAAGTATAATGAAGAAAAGAAAATGGGAGAAACATAAACATATTTTTTCATATATATTTTTTTTAAAAAACAAAATAAAATAAAGGAAAAAAGAGTGAATACGAATGGACTGATTCAAAACTTGCATGCTCATTTCATTTATATTACCATTAAAATTAACAATGTTCAGAAGCAAGTAAACACTTAACAAACAAGTGAAAAAGCGTAAATGCAAAATGATAAAAAGTGGCTCAATGATCTGCTTTGATCCATTGGTTTTAGGAATGTCCTTGGTGTCTAAGCACTGATCAGGGCATATGACCAATATCTTTGAAAGAGAGTATCTTTTTGTCAACCAGATCTTGAACTTTTTCCTTCAGGACATTGCAATCTTCAATGGAGTGACCTACTATCCCACTGTGAAAATCACACTTGACGTTTGGATTGTATTCCTTAGGAAATGGAAACTTTGCAGGTCGGGTTGGTCTGGGAGCTATTGCTTTCTTCTCAATTAGATATGGCCATAGTTGAGCGTAAGTCATTGGAATTGGGTCAATGCGGCGATCCTCCTTCTGATGGTTCCTTTGAGGTTTATTCTGATTCCGTTGACGATTCTGATTCTGAGCTGCATTCTGAGGAGCATTTTGTGAAGAATTATGAGGAGGAGATGCCCAAGGCTGTCGGTATGGTTGTTTGAATTGTGCGGCCGCAACATATGGATACTGATCGTATGATATGAATGGTGCTTGCTGATAAGCTAAGGGTCGGTAGGAACGTGAGTTATGAGACTCTCCACCATCAATTGCAAAAGCAATAGTTTCATCTTCCCACTTCTTCTGAAAGTTGTTTCCATATTTCTTGGTTCCAATCGACGATCCAGATTCCATAATCAATCGTCCTTCTCGTACGCCTTCCTCTAGTCGCATTCCCATATTCACCATTTCAGTGAAGTCGGTTGGAGCACTTGCAACCATTTTTTCATAGTAAAATGAGCTTAGGGTCTTTAAAAACATTTTGGTCATCTCTTTTTCTTCCATAGGAGGAGAGATTTGGGCGGCAACCTCACGCCATCTTTGTGCATACTCTTTGAAAGACTCTTTCTCCTTTTGCGCCATGGCTCGGAGTTGATCTCTATCAGGAGCCATGTCGACATTATACTTGTATTGTCGAATGAACGCTTCTACAAGGTCATCAAAAGAACTGATATGAGTACTATCCAATCCCATGTACCATTTCAAAGCAGCACCAGTTAGACTATCCTGAAAATAGTGGATCAATAACTTATCATCATCAGTATGAGTGGCCATCTTTCTGCAGTACATGGTCAAATGGCTCTGAGGACACGAACTCCCTTTATACTTTTCAAAATCAGGCACTTTAAACTTGGCAGGTATTTTCACATTTGGCACAAGACACATATCATAAGCATTCTTTCCAAATGAATTCTTCCCTTTGAGGGCCTTAATCTCCTTTCGCATCTCTTGGAATTGATCTTGGAAATCATCATAAACTTCACCTCTTTCATTGGGCTCAACTTGGTAAATGGGTTCCCCAGCTTGTGGCACGGTATGTACCAGGGGTGGAATCACGGTCATTATAGGAGTAGTTTGAGCAGCTCCAGTAACAGGATGGTATCCCTCTGGCACAAAGTTGTAAGACATGCCCCCAGGGTAGCCATTAGGCATCTGATAGTGAGAGAGACCAGTGATAGGAGCCATAGAAACAGTAGCAGTAGAAACTTCGCAGATCGTAGTAGTCTGGACTTCAGTTTGTGTTTGAGTGGCACGAGGAGATGAAGGAGGTGATGGTTGATTCCGAGCAGCCACTAAGCTTTCCACCAAAGCAGTCAATCTTTCCACCCCAACTCGAAGAGTAGTTACTTCATCACGGAATTCATGATTCTCTTGTTCAAGGTCTTCCATCTTTATGTCGAGTAAGACTTCGCGTCTGATAAGGATGCCTGGGAATCAGCTTGACGATTGATGGTGACTGAATGAAAGAGACATTTGGAATGAGGTACAAGGACAACATGGATGTATGCATGATGCAAATGATATGTCATGCAATGTTGGATGCAAAGCAAGGTAATAGAACAACCTATCGGAAGGCTCCTTAAGTTAGGATAGTTCTAAGTTCTTTACCCAAAAATCCCCTCACAAGGTTAGCTCTAGAGTTTTTGGATATAACGGTTCCTAGAGGCATCCAAGCATAATCAGAATATCACCATGCGACATGCGAGCCATCTTATGACAAATTCATGAATATGCATCCTCCAGGCGAGGTTATTGTACCAATCATACAAGGAGTGCACCTTGGGGATCAATACATAACCTCCATAGATGAAACGGGTTCTAAAGGTCCTTGGAGTTAACGGCCAAATCAGATTTTCGCCATGCGACAGGCGAACCGTCTTATGACAAATCTCATGAATGGGCCTCCTCCAAGTGGGGTTTTCGTATTAGCCATTCAAGGTGTTCACCCTGGGGACTAGCACTACACAACCACCTCCTAACTTATGTTTTTTCTCTTGTTTTTCAAAAGCTCGGGTTGAGAGCTTCACTCAAGCATCATTCCCATTCCCACAGATGAATATATATATATATAGCAATATAAATACAAGTAATAAAGCAAGAGTAAAGAAACATAAATAATACAAGAGTAAACATAAATAACACATGAGCACAGGAATAAGCATAAAGAACATAATTATAAACATAAAGAACGTAAGAGTAAGCAAACAAAGGCAAACACTTAAACATAAACTAAACTAAACTAGGGTTGACTCTCTTAAGATTTCTACTTTTCCCCAGCAGAGTCGCCAATTCTGTAGCGCTAAAAAAAATACTCGAGGTGTCTACACACTCGAAAAAGAACAGAGTCGCCACCGATCTTTATTTGTTCCAAAAAGGAAAGGGAAAATATCGAATAAAACCCATGAATAAAAACAAATGGATAAGATGGTCATCGCAACCTAATTAGGGTTCGGGAGTCGGTTAAGCAAGGGGAAGGTATTAGCACCCCTCACTTCCATCGTACTCGATGGGACCCATTTAGCTGGTTTTATGAATGAGTGTTTGCGTAATGTTTGCATTCTTTAGTTTATTAATCAATAAAAGAGAAAAAAAAAGGATTTTATTTTTTTATTATTGTGAAGGAAAAGGAAAGATTTTTTTTATTATTATGCTCGCCAAGACATTTATATCTTGTGCCTACGTATTCCCTCGTGCAATGGGAAAGTCAGAGCGATCGTAGTTCGGATAAAAACTAAACTACGATTTTGTTGGTTAATTTTATGAAGGATGTTTAACGTTTGGTTCAAAGGATCAAAGGTATTCAAGAGGTGTGCACCCCTTGTCACTTAATCATTTCGATTTAATTAAGAAAGATTTTTTTAAGTTTGATTCAAAGGATCAAAGGTATTCAAGAGGTGTGCACCCCTTGTCACTCGATCACTTCGATTTAATTAAGAAAGAAGATTATTCAAAGGATCAAAGGTATTCAAGAGGTGTGCACCCCTTGTCACTTAATCACTTTGGTTTGATTAAGAAATTTTTAATTCAAAGGATCAAAGGTATTCAAGAGGTGTGCACCCCTTGTCACTTGATCACTTTGATTGGATTAATGAAAGATTTAAAAAAGGTGTTAATCCAGAAGAATCGAGGTATTCCAGAGGTGTACACTTCTTGTCACTCTATCTTTCGGTATGGTTTAAAGAAATTTTGTAGAGAAGAAACTCGACATTGGATCGAGAAATTATTTGTAACTTGGCGTTGGACCAAAGTTTATTGATTTCTGGATTAAGAGATTATTCTAATATTTTTGGTATTTTTGATAATAAAAGAGAAAATCTAATAAACCTACATAATAAAATATTTTTGTATTTTTGAATGTATTATGAAAATAAAAACGATTTAAACAAGAGTTAAAGAAATAATAAAATTATTAAAGAAAATAAATGCAACATAGGTTAAAAAAAGCACAAATGGGGGGTGTATCCCACGAAATAGGGTAAGGCCCAACAGACATGCTAAAGGAGACTACCAGCAAAAAAAATAAAAAAATAAAGGCTAGCTGGGCCGGAACTGGGTCGACCCATGACCCATATCACTCACTTCATACCAAGAAAACGGGTTAGAAAACCCTCAGAAATTCTCAGCGCCTCTCACGATCAAACACTCCCCTTCTTCATCTCTCGCATTATCGTTATCGTACAAACAACAAAAAAAACTCAAGATTTCTCTTTCGATCTCGCTCGGTTTCGATCTCTCTGCTCTCTCTTTCTCTCTCGATTTGATTCGACTGTGGTTCTCTCAAACTCCATGGATGAACCACAACAAAATCCCGCTCTGCTCATCTCTCTCGATCTCTTGCGTATCAACAAAAACAACAACGAATCCTCTCTAGATGCATTCACGGTTCAAACTCAAACACAAACAAACACATCAAAAGAAAACCTAATCCCAAATAACCCAATACCCCATGATTTCACTATATTCAGGAGATTACAAATTACATGATTACAAGATTCAAACACGAATTCAACAAAATCGACAGACAAATGAATCGATTAGAAGCTCAGGTATGTTCTTGACTCAGTTCTTACCTCTCGACTTCTTCTTCAATCTATGCTCTGATTTACCTCTGTGCGTGATTTGTGTGTGTAGTTAAGGTTGTGAGATAGCTGAAAGGTTTCGTATATGCAGGTTCGACGTGAGATTGATGTGTGAGGTTTGAAGGTTATGTGGTTGAGGTTTACGTTGAGTATGAAAGTTTGGTCATTGAAGAGTGTTTTTTGTTCTGTTTTTTCTTAAACAGAAGCTGGATGAAGAGAGAGTTTTTATGCAGAGTTTTCACTTGTGTTGTGAGACGGGTTTTCTGTGGCTGCTGCCTCTAGGTTTTTTTCGCCTCGTTATATAGAAGTATTGAAGATGGTTTTGGAGGGAGAATTGGAGCTATAATTTTGAAATAAAAGTCATTTTTTGGTGTTCTGATTTGTGCTTTCTAATTGCAGGTTATTGGTGTGTCCATTTTAGTGCAAAGTTTGGACTGTTGTGTGCAGGTTGGTGGAGCAGATAACAACAGAGTTCAACAGGGACAAGGTTTGAGCAGGCTGGTGGAGCAGATGGTAGCAGCAACAGGAGGTTGTTGGTGGACCCAGGGTGTGAGGCGCAGGAAAACATAAGGATGCAGTTGAACCATTTTTTTTTGTTTTTTTTATGTATACTATCTAATGAGGTGTAATGTGGATTAAGTAAGATTTTTTGTACAATTTAAATTAAAAGCTATTCTAGACAGCATATAACAAGCAATTGAATCTGTCACTAATAAACAAATAATAAAATTAACTAAATAAATGCACACTTTAATCTATAATTAAAGATAAAATTCAATATTATGAATAAAAAATGCAAAATGCAATATGAATATGACGTTGACTTATTTTTTATATTTTTTTTTATGTGATGATGTATGTACTAATAAACCTCTTACTAATGCAACAATTAACTAATTTATTGACAACTAAATGCAAATTAAAAGAAGTTACCAACTAAAAGAATTAAAATCATGAAACGAAATTTAAATCCTAATTAGAAAATGCAACATCAAAACCATATAGGAAATGGAAGTTCAAATAAAATAAGATAACTTATCGATAACTATATGAGAAGTTCATATGCGAATAAGATGCAACGCATTAGAGATGCGAGTAAAAATAAAATGCTAACGAATAATGGAATGAAAATTATTGGGGCACAAATTGGGGTATGACAGTTGCTTGAGTAGCCTTGTGTAAGATGCCGATGTTGGATTAGTAATTAAGTGAATTATTGCGGTAGACCTTGCGGTAGGATTATTGTAAGTGATTGAGATAGTGGTAGGAGCTATTGAAGTTGTTGAAACTTTGTGAAGGGCGAGTAAGAGCTGGAAGTGCGCAGAGATGAGTATGATTTCAATAATAAGAAATGTTAATAATGGCGTACAGGAATTTTGTTCTGATGTATTATAAGAGGTGTTTTAGAAGGTAGCTGCAAGACGTAGATGTTAGCATTTTCGGATGATTTTGGAAGATTAGTGAATTATGGAATTATAGTACTTCTGGTGACGTGAGTACAAGTTAGAAAAGGAATATTATTAATGTTGGTAATGATGGTTTATACTCCATTATGGTTGTCGGCTATCTATTGACAAATTGAGGACTTGATCACCCTTAATCTCTTGTTGATAGTAGACAAAATCGTGATTGGATGGCATAGACGTGTATTGCTAGCTTGATAGTGCGTAAAGAGATGAATGTTATGTCCTGAAGATTGTTGCTCTCTGGTTGGTGTGAATCAACGGAAAAGTATCCATGAATGATTAAGAAGTAACGAACAGGTCAGAGAAGTTGGTTTATAGGCGAGATAACGTCGCAAAGTGAAGGATTGATGATGTCGAGTGAGCATCGATTTTGGTAATGGATGTTTAAGGAAGTCTTAACTAGATTGATTGTGAACCCTGTAGTTGAAGGAAAGATTTTACGTGGACGGTGACTTAAGATGGATTATCAGAGTTGCGCAGTAGATGTGTAAGGTGGCGCAGTTGCTATGCACGTGTGTTTGTTAGAGGTGAAGAACTAGGTATCGAAAGCCTAGGATAATGATATATCTTGATCTGCATGTTTGATTTGGTGGGTGTTGAGATAAGAACAATGTGCCGGAAATATGATATTTTCTCGTGAATACTTGCTGAGTTTATAAGGATAATATTGGATTTGTTAGATTATGGTGATGTTGGGTGTATTCGTTGAGTGATCTTATTAAGTTGATGTTATACGTGTTCTGGTTTATGTTATCGTGATATTGTTGTTGGACTCTGTAAGTAAGAAGTGATATTTTGTACTATGACTGAGTTGATTATGTTGGCTATGTTGATGACACTATGAGAGTGATACAACGAGGTAGAGAGAGAGAGTTGTTGGTGTTTGTTGAAGATTGGAATGTATAATTATGGGAATAAAAGTATGTATGTGTTCTGATGTTAAGGATGTTGTTACGATAATGGTATAGCGTTGGACACCCGAGTATATGAGGGTTATGAGTGTTACTACCTTAAGAATCATATGTCAAGGTATGGTTGAGCAGTGATGACTCTGTTGCTAAGTTAATGAAGTAAGATTGTATCTCCACATTTGAGCGTGTTATTATTATTGATACCTTAAGTGTTGGTAAGTCGGGAGGTTCGTGAAATGGTCGGTAAGTTGTTAACAAGTATGTCGTAGAGATGTAAAATAATTGACGCTGGATTTAAGTCAGATTAAGTTGTTTTGGTAGTGGAAGTATTGTCAAGCGCAACTGAGGATCAGAGAGATAGAAGCGAAGTTAAGGATGATTATGTCGGATAGATTTTCGAGGACGAAAATATTCTAAGTGGGGGAGAGTTGTAACACCCCGAATTTAATTAATTATTTAATTAAATTAAATACAGGATTTATTCGTTGGAATTAGTCGAAGTCGGTATTTATCGGTATTATTCTAAAGGCGTAAATTGGATTAATATGTTATTTTGAGCAGTTAAGTTGTGGTCGGATTTATTAGTCGGATTAGTCAGAGAAGTACAATTGCGAGTTGGTATTAATTAAGTTAATAAGCAATTGTAGTTGGGGAATATTATTGGGAATAATATTCGTTATGTTATGTGATTATTCAATTATGTGTGTTATTTGACTTAATTATGTAATTAGAGCAATATTATGAATTGGGCCTATATAGAATAGGAGATTGGATTGTGGGTTAAGCCCAATAAATAAAAGAAGGATAGTAAGAGTTAGGGTTTTAGAGATTAAACCTCATAACTCATTTTGTGGAAAAGAAGAGAAAGAAGAGAAAGAAGAGAAAGAAGAGAAAGAAGAGAAAGAAGAGAAAGAAGAGAGGAAGAGAAGAAAGTTATGGCATGAAGAGAGGGATGACTCCATTGAAGAGGAGGCTTTTGCTAAGGTAAGGGTGGGGTTCTTACTCTCTAAGGGTTGGCATGATGATGTATATGGTGGGTTAGATTGTATGTTATTCTCCATGGAAGTTGTGTGTAGAGATGTTAGGGTTTATGAACAAATGTGTAAATTCATGATTTGAAATGTGTTTTAATTGATGTTTGATGATTGTTAAGATGTTAGAAGATCCATAATATGTGTTGTATTTGTGTTTATAACATATATTCCATTGTTGTTCATGATGGTTGGTGTTTTCAGCTTGATTGGGTTGAGTTTGGGGGTTTTTGGATGGGTTTCGTATGCTGTTTTCTATGTTTTGGGGGTTTCTGAAATCGCCAGTTCGCGCCGCGAACCTCTGTTGGCACCGCGGACTTCTTGGCAGAAACTTAGGAATATTTGATTCACTTAGTTCACGCCGCGAACTTTGTTGGCGCCGCGAACCCTGTTTTATAGAACTTTTTCCGAACTTTGAAATGATGTAACTTTTGATCCGTAACTCCGTTTTATGCGCCGTTCGAAGCGTCATAAAGCTAACGCAATGAACTATACCATGATGCAATAAAATGATTCATAGGATCTATTCTCCTATTATGTTTATTAGGATTAAGTGATGAACTATGTTGTGTTAACATGTGAAGTATGTTCTTTGCTATGAATTGATGTACCCATGTTGCGGTATAACTTGATGTATGTTTTCCTTATGACAATAAAATGCTATTGAGATGATGATATGCACCTCCCTTATGATGAGATAATGATGCTTTATAAAGAATTAACAATGAATATGCTTTCATTAAGTAGTTGAATTAACCGTGTTACATCGTTACCTGAATTGTGTAATGTGATGTTTGTTGTTAATATGTGTTATTTGAATGTTCTTGTGGAGAATGATTATGTGATGACTTAATTATGATGTGGTTGTTTTAATAACATGCATGTATGTGAATATGTGTTATGGCTCGATGAAATGTGAATAACATGTATTGTTATGATACGTTGTAATAGTCCATATTGTATATCGTAATGAATTGATGAGGATGTGCACAAATGCATTGGCAAATGTTTACTACAAGTATAATGAGATATTGAATTGGTAATTACTATGAGTATGATTATAATTGAATGATATCATGTTACTTGAATTGTATATATGTAATACGTGAATTGGTGTTGATTGATAATAACATTGTTGGCATGATATGTGATATGATATTCATAATGAGTGTGAATGATTACATACTAGTTGTTGTAACATGTTGATGTTTATTGTTGTTGTGTGCAATATGTGGAATTTGTCGTTGTTGTTGTAGACCCTGTGGTCATTGTTGATAATTTGTATTATGTTGATAAGAATGAAGTTGAATAGATGTTGTATGTTGATATGATGTGATGACGTGATTGAGATGTGGTAAAATACTATGACACGGTTATTGCCATAGAACCTTGGCATTGAGTTGATGTTGTTTAGTTGATATGGTTATGTTGTTTAAGTTGATTATGTCGTTCAAGTTGATTATGTCGTTTAAGTTGATTAAGTGGTTTAAGTTGTGTTTGTGGATGTGCATCATTTGAGTCGCATCCATTGCATTGTTTAAGACGGCCCTTGTGGCAATTGTTTGAGACGACCCTTGTGGCAAATGTTTGAGACGACCCTTGTGGCAAATGTTTGAGACGGCCCAATGGCAAACTGTTTGAGACGGGAGTTTTACTCCAATGGTACCACATGCATATGCATAAGTTTGAGTTACATTCGAGTCGCATTTGAATTGTATTTGAATTGTGTTTGGTTTGTTGAGATGACGAGGTGTTTGTTGTGACGTGATAATGATATGTTTGTTGTGACGAATTTGATATCACACTTGTATATTTGAATATGTGATTAATGACATTGTTGCCGTTTTGAAAGTCATATTATATTGATAAGTTGTTTTGCGGTGAAACTTGTTGCAAGATGTTATGTGATGCGAAGTGGTGAAATTATATATGATCTATATCTCCTATATTATTTATCATGCATTCCTTTATATTGTAAGATATCTCACCCCTTTGCTGATATTTCCCCTACCATGGGAAATGGGCAGGTACTCAAGATTAGTCGTGGAGGTCCGAGGTTATTTATGTGAAGTCTTTATGTTGCTTTATGGCAAGTCGAGTTGGTGTCCATTGTTCTGATACGTAGCACTCAGGGGGATTGGTTATTATTACTTGATTATTGTATTCCATGATGATACTTGTGTTAAGTTGAATAATAAAGATGTTTATAAGTTTAAGTTGTAAGTGGTGAATGAAGTTTTGTTCCGAATGCTATGTATCTTTATTAAATGCAATATAAGTATGTTTGTTTGGTTAAGTCGAATTGTGACATCCCATCTTTGATGAATAATTTTAAATGCACTCTGATTTTCGCTTATAATTGCGGGGTAGATTTAAGGTGTTACAATAGTGGTATCAGAGAAGGTCGGTCTATCCGGCCAGTGTTGTCTAATGTTGTTTATTCCTGTGTACGCGATGAGTGTGTGAAACACTATCGGTACTTGTTGTTCTTCTAATCGTTGTCTGCAGAAGTTAGTTTGAAGCTAAGTGGGGGAGAAGCTATGCTTCTCAAATGTGTCCAGTTGTAAGGTGTTAGTATATTGATGCTGAGGGCGACAGTGCAAGTGTTGTTGGAGTTTGTTGTTTCCCGAATCGAAGGTGACTTGGATTTAAGATTTTGGTTGCTAGTAAATTGGAATCTCATGAAGAAGAGGGTGAGAAGGAATTGTTAATGTTTACTACCCGAAGGATGAGGGCTCTGTAGAGATTGGTGATATGAAAGTGTGGTTCAAGTTACGGTTGTTTATGAAGGTGACTGTTAAGTAACAAGAATAAGTTCTAGAAGATGGAATTTAAAAGTTGTGATGTTTCGGCAATACTGATGGACTGTGAAGTCGTTGGTTGAGTAGCCTTGTGTAAGATGCCGATGTTGGATCAGTAATTAAGTGAAGTATTGCGGTAGACCTTGCGGTAGGATTATTGTAAGTGATTGAGATAGTGGTAGGAGCTATTGAAGTTGTTGAAACTTTCTGAAGGGCGAGTAAGAGCTGGAAGTGTGCAGAGATGAGTATGATTTCAATAATAAGAAATGTTAATAATGGCGTACAGGAATTTTGTTCTGATGTATCATAAGAGGTGTTTTAGAAGGTAGCTGCAAGACGTAGATGTTAGCATTTTCGGATGATTTTGGAATATTAGTGAATTATGGTATTATAGTACTTCTGATGACATGAGTACAAGTTAGAAAAGGAATATTATTAATGTTGGTAATGATGGTTTATACTCCATTATGGTTGTCAGCTATCTATTGACAAATTGAGGACTTGATCACCCTTAATCTCTTGTTGATAGTAGACGAAATCGTGATTGGATGGCATAAACGTGTATTGCTAGCTTGATAGTGCGTAAAGGGATGAATGTTATGTCGTGAAGATTGTTGCTCTCTGGTTGGTGTGAATCAACGGAAAAGTAACCATGAATGATTAAGAAGTAACGAACAGGTCAGAGAAGTTGGTTTATAGGCGAGATAACGTCGCAAAGTGAAGGATTGATGATGTCGAGTGAGCATAGATTTTGGTAATGGATGTTTAAGGAAGTCTTAACTAGATTGATTGTGAACCCTGTAGTTGAAGGAAAGATTTTACGTGGACGGTGACTTAAGATGGATTATCAGAGTTGCGCAGCGGATGTGTAAGGTGGCGCAGTTGCTATGCGTGTGTGTTTGTTAGAGGTGAAGAACTAGGTATCGAAAGCCTAGGATAATGATATATCTTGATCTGCATGTTTGATTTGGTGGGTGTTGAGATAAGAACAATGTGCCGGAAATATGATATTTTCTCGTGAATACTTGCTGAGTTTATAAGGATAATATTGGATTTGTTAGTTTATGGTGATGTTGGGTGTATTCGTTGAGTGATCTTGTTAAGTTGATGTTATACGTGTTCTGGTTTATGTTATCGTGATATTGTTGTTGGACTCTGTAAGTAAGAAGTGATATTTTGTACTATGACTGAGTTGATTATGTTGGCTATGTTGATGACACTATGAGAGTGATACAACGAGGTAGAGAGAGAGTTGTTGGTGTTTGTTGAAGATTGGAATGTATAATTATGGGAATAAAAGTATGTATGTGTTCTGATGTTAAGGATGTTGTTACGATAATGGTATAGCGTTGGACACCCGAGTATATGAGGGTTATGAGTGTTACTACCTTAAGAATCATATGTCAAGGTATGGTTGAGCAGTGATGACTCTGTTGCTAAGTTAATGAAGTAAGATTGTATCTCCACATTTGAGCGTGTTATTATTATTGATACCTTAAGTGTTGGTAAGTCGGGAGGTTCGTGAAATGGTCGGTAAGTTGTTAACAAGTATGTCGTAGATGTAACACCCTTCTAAACCCCCGCGGAAAATACAATAATAATCAGAGTAAACATGAAATAACAAGGATGTCACAACTTCTTTAACATAAAATACCATAGTCATTTGTCATGCCACACGAGGAACCATTTAACATTAATACAATTCATGTTCAACACAGCGGATTATAATTCATAACATTGCATATTCATCATCATTCATGCAAGTTACTCTAATACAATTATAAAACAACAAAGCCAACAGAGTAATTCGTCTCTAAACTAGCGTTCCCCAGTGTTACAATCAGAGCATGACTCGACACGAACTACGGGCTAGCCTACAAGCTATCTTCACCCAATCAAGACGCCGCTACATCCTTAATCTGAAATCATCAAAGTAAGGGTGAGTTTCATTCGAATTAATAAGCATTATGCAATCATAAGCAATAAAATCTCATAGTAATTATCATCCACTCAATCATACACATAATCGGAATTATTACAACAAGCAAGCATCAATCCAACAATATTGGCCATTGGCCCACAACTCATCAATTTCATCAATGATCAAGTTATATTAACAACATCTTCTCAATACATCAATCATGTAAACACACCAAGGCATAACACTGGATCTCATCCAATCATGTTATAACCAATGCATATGATGCAACTGACACTATGCATGTGGTACCAAAATTCGTGAATCATATCACAGGACTTCTCTCTTTGATACTGCCCTCTAGTCGCTCACACCCCACATGGGCACACGACTACTGCCTCATCGCTCACACCCCACATGGGCACACGATGACTTCCCGCTAATCTCCACACAATGGGAATTAGCCTTCCAATGCAAATGATTTATGAATAATGCACACATGACACATACTTACATCTTCATACATCATCATCATTCCGATGCTTAACATCGCTTAACACCTCTTACCAATAAGGTCACAACAAGTATGTACATGTATAAGCATCATTCAATCATTCACATTCATACATCACATCATCACAATTAACATACACATCATATTAATGTTAATTGCCACCATAGCCAACATATTAATATTAACAACATATTAATATTCACAATCATCAATCATCATCATCATACATATACAATCATTCACATATGTACACTACATCCTCACAATTAACATACACATCATATTAATGTTAATTGCCACCATAACCGACATATTAATATTAACAATATATTAATATTCACAATCACCAATCATCACCACGATCAAACATCGTTATATCCATCATCATTGCACACAATGTAACAAATTGTCAAAGCAACCCAACAACATAATCACAAAACATATATCATCTACGACATGTTATATACTAACATCACTCAATGGATATCACAATCTCATCACCAACACAAATACATGCATCAATAGTCATATATATAAGCACATATACATATACTATCTTTCAATCCATTAATAATTAAATCGAGTTTAAAAGTAAAGTTGGCTATTGCCCATTTTATCAATTCATCAGATAAAGCATCTCATTAGCTTCGCAACGCCCAAAACGGCACATAAATCGGATACTCAGATCAAAAGTTATGAGTTTTCAAAGATAAAACATTTTTAGAAAAAGTGCTGCAGGAACGGGGTTGTCCCTACGTGGGAACCGGTTCCTGGCAGCTTCAAAGTCACGTCTCTGATTTTTACTATAGGGAACCGGGTTGTCCCTACATGGGAACCGGTTCCTAGCTACCCAGAATCCATATTTCTCTGTTTTTACAAGGGGGAACCGGTTCGTCCCACATGGGAACCGGTTCCTACGTACCTGCACAGCCAGAATCAATATTTTGACAACTTTTACCCTATCCCATAACCCCAATTTCAGGTACATACGAACATAGCACACAATTACCATCAGTTTGCACATCATAACATATTTCAGACAAGTTTTATACAAGTATTAACACATATAACATGCGAATATCAACAAAATCATGTAATTCATACAATTCATCAAAACCTAACATAAATCCCAAACCCGACACGTACGATTGAACTAGATAACAATCCTAATCAATCATACTACCTACAATCACATAAGGAATACTAACCCGAAGAATCCCCCCTTACCTCAGAGTCGAAACTTCGAAGGTTCTCTTCCCCTTTGGCTCTTCTCACTTTCACGTGTTCTCCTTTCTTCAGACTCAGTTCCTGCTTCTGTTTCCTCTTTTTCCCAAATTCCTTATTTTATGAAAAATAAAATAAAATAAATATTACAATGGGCTTGCTTAGTCAACACCCCCTCTTCTGCTAATCACCACTCTAGGCCCAATGCCAATAACTCATCATTTTCCAAATAATTCCCAATAAAAATACTAAAATTCCAATTATTTAATTTAAATCCAAATTAAATTAATAAACTGAAATTATGGGGTGTTACAACTCTCCCCCACTAAAAGAGTTTTCGTCCTCGAAAACATACTTCCAGTGAATAGTTCCAAATAGAAGTCCTCCATCTGACTCTCCTATTCTCAATTAACACTTTCTTAGTCGAACCTCCAAGTTCATCTGACATAACCAACATAAGCATGTCTCATGCATTCAATCTCAGCTCTTACGTCGCATTTGACCATTCCCAAGGTATACCACTCGCTATAACTCCAACGGTTAACAACAATGAAACTTCGAGGTGTGATCCATACAATACACTCAATAACTGAATAATACAATTACACAATCCATGGTATGATCACAACTGATCAACACCGTAGTAGTGGATTCCATTTACCCATGTACTAACCTTAGGCACACTCTTCCAATTGAGTGATGAGGTAATACTTACACTTTTTACCAACTGCTTCCTTCAAGAACTCAATACTCATATTCTTATACCATTGAATTCTAATTGTCTGGCTCCTCTTAGGTCACAGCATCAATTACCCAACACGTTACATCCTGCTTTTGCTGCACTATCCTGGTTACTCATTGCAACCATCATTACCAATTAGACTTCTGAGTTATACCCAACTCTGGCCCTCTTTACTCACTCGTTTAAGAATCATTCTTTACCATCCATGGTACTAATCCACCACTCATCAATACTTACTCGCACTCAAAAACAATTCCTGATTTACTTCATCTATTAAACATTCCAACTATGGAAGTGAGTGCACATCAGTAGTTATAATTACATAGCTCATCATCCTCAATATACCATTGCTTACAAGATAGCTCAACAGAGTCCCACTTTCCACTAAGAATGAAATCAACTTCGTCCTTCGTAGAGTATAATCCTTCATTACAATTAGAAATCCACACAATACCTTACAACATTACAAGATTATTATAGCGTCATGTAATATCAATTCTTCTTCTTAACTCCTCCGAATACATACTCGTTAGCTACGTACAACCATAACAACATATCCATCGTCTCGGCAATTATTCAAAAGGTCCTAATCCTTTGGCACGACATCCTTATGTCTACGAGATTCCAAATCCAACCTATAGATCAACATATATTCTCCATGTAGGATTTCCGACATATTCATTCCTCACTGCTCACGAGTAGCACTCATAACACCCCTCTACATCATACTTTCGCTGTACGACTACGACTACTCGTCTTAAGTCACCGTCCAATACTTTGCACTCCTTCATATTCAATCCCTCATAAGTTCCCACAATATGGTGAGTGGTTGTTCTCACATCTCAGCATTCATCACATCTTATACTATTAAGGTAACAAGCAATCTTATACCATCTATATAATTCCGCCTATTATCAACAAGAGATTAAGGGTGATCAAGTCCTCAATTTGTCAATAGATAGCCGACAATCATATTTAAGCATAGACCGTTGTTACTACATAATAGCGTCTTTTCCGAGTTTGCACCCAAACTCAACAACATTGTCATAGTCTAATAATTCTCTATGGTGTCCTTCTTCTAGAATATTCTTTCTCAACCCGGTAACACGCGGAACACAACAGCGACCACCAACCTCATTATACCATCCTCGTCAATTCTGAGTCCGTCATCTTTACCTTGGTAATCCAAAGTCGACTTATCGATCAACTCAACATCAGCTTTCTGACTTTCTCTATTCTCGTCAGGAATACCATTAGTCAGTTTCAGTATACCCAATCTAACATTATTAGGAGCACTTTCACATACCAAACTTAATTCTCTGAATTGTTCAATTCTATCCAACTCTTTCTCCATCCGCATCGATCTTTTTAGAGGTTCTCTACTCAGTGCATTGACACAACATCTTCCTCATCAAGATGATAATCCAAGAAAAATCTAACCATGTCTATTGCTTCACATTAAGCCCTTGCTGATCAAACGGGTACTCCAGACTCTTATGATCACTAAACACTTCCAACCTCAACCATACAAATAATGTTGCCACAAACAAAACCACAGTCGTCAACTCTAAGTCATGGGTCGGATAATTCCCTTCCTGCGCTTTCAATCATCCCGACGCATAAGTTACTACTTACTGATTTTACATCAATACACCATCCAAACCCATCAACGACGCATCACAATATACCACAAATGGTTCCAAAGTCTATTTCACTTTTTCTACTGATTCCCTCATCACTCAAATCCATCAATATTTAAATCATCTTTATCCGCTTATTTATTAAGGACATATTCTACTCGACTTCGTTCCGAACAATCGCGGTAATAAGCATTCCTATTTCAACACTGGTCTAGGCTTCTTTATCCAACATCATAATATCTCCTCATAGGACGACTCTATGGTATTTATAACTCTTCCATAAGGTATAACATAATCTCTCCTCTTCGTGGATTCAAACGGTACATTAATCTGACACTCAGAGCTCAAGACATGAATGTTTCCAATCGTTATCCAAGATACAATACCGACACCATGCAACAAAACCCTATACGACATCTCCAAAACTTCTCAATTAGCACATTTAATCTCTAAGATTGCTTCTCAACAAGCCTCCTCATTATTCTTTCAATTCGTTCAACTCCGACGCTGAAGTCTCGTGCGGTACCAACGAACAAGTCTAGTTCTAAGGACAAGTGTAACCGTAACTTCACCTCTTTCCAACAACACCCGGTCACAATTAAATATGTTACAGCTGCTGCAACCATTTTTATAACAAACTCCATCTCTTTAGCTTTCCGGCGCTTCAAACGGAACTCAAATCGGATGTCCAGAACTCCAGTTATGAATTTTCGAAGTTTCATAACGATTCAGCAATCTTCCTGCGATTTGCTTATGAAAATTTCACTCCAAAACTCATTCTTTTCAAATTAATCTCATTATTAACATCATCTTATCACATCTCTTCGCTTCCAAACTTCTTATAACTTAAACAACACATTTCATCGCTGAAGTTCGATTTCTGCAACATCCGGAAACCAAATTCATGTACGCCATCATCAACCTTCTTATCCTTGAGATCGTACTCGTCTCTTCACATTACTCGCTCTTTAAAGAGTTTTCAACAACATCGATAACCTCTACCATCATCTCAATTACTTACTAGTAATCCTACGACAAGGTCTACGACAATACTTCCTTTAATCACTGCTTCAACAGCGACCTTTCACATAAGGCTACTCACACAACAGCATCACAGTCCGTCAGTAGCACTTGAAGCATCACAACTTCGAAATTTCATTTCTCAGAAATAACCATCATCTACTCCGAGACACTCCGACTGAATAACAACCACAGTTTTCAGCCCATGTCACCTTCACTTCAGAAAACAATAACTCCATCCTCTTGTACTGCTGCCATACGCATCACTTTAACATTTTGTATCTGAGACATATCCGAGAAGCATGACTTCTCCCCCACTAGTTCAATCCCACTTCTATGGGCAAACAGTTAGAACACACTGAGTACCGACAGTGTTTCTCACACATGTCGCGTACCGACAGGATTTAACAATAAGACTCTGGTCACAAGGACCGACTATGCTCTGATACCACTATTGTAACACCCTTCTAAACCCCCGCGGAAAATACAATAATAATCAGAGTAAACATGAAATAACAAGGATGTCACAACTTCTTTAACATAAAATACCATAGTCATTTGTCATGCCACACGAGGAACCATTTAACATTAATACAATTCATGTTCAACACAGCGGATTATAATTCATAACATTGCATATTCATCATCATTCATGCAAGTTACTCTAATACAATTATAAAACAACAAAGCCAACAGAGTAATTCGTCTCTAAACTAGCGTTCCCCAGTGTTACAATCAGAGCATGACTCGACACGAACTACGGGCTAGCCTACAAGCTATCTTCACCCAATCAAGACGCCGCTACATCCTTAATCTGAAATCATCAAAGTAAGGGTGAGTTTCATTCGAATTAATAAGCATTATGCAATCATAAGCAATAAAATCTCATAGTAATTATCATCCACTCAATCATACACATAATCGGAATTATTACAACAAGCAAGCATCAATCCAACAATATTGGCCATCGGCCCACAACTCATCAATTTCATCAATGATCAAGTTATATTAACAACATCTTCTCAATACATCAATCATGTAAACACACCAAGGCATAACACTGGATCTCATCCAATCATGTTATAACCAATGCATATGATGCAACTGACACTATGCATGTGGTACCAAAATTCGTGAATCATATCACAGGACTTCTCTCTTTGATACTGCCCTCTAGTCGCTCACACCCCACATGGGCACACGACTACTGCCTCATCGCTCACACCCCACATGGGCACACGATGACTTCCCGCTAATCTCCACACAATGGGAATTAGCCTTCCAATGCAAATGATTTATGAATAATGCACACATGACACATACTTACATCTTCATACATCATCATCATTCCGATGCTTAACATCGCTTAACACCTCTTACCAATAAGGTCACAACAAGTATGTACATGTATAAGCATCATTCAATCATTCACATTCATACATCACATCATCACAATTAACATACACATCATATTAATGTTAATTGCCACCATAGCCAACATATTAATATTAACAACATATTAATATTCACAATCATCAATCATCATCATCATACATATACAATCATTCACATATGTACACTACATCCTCACAATTAACATACACATCATATTAATGTTAATTGCCACCATAACCGACATATTAATATTAACAATATATTAATATTCACAATCACCAATCATCACCACGATCAAACATCGTTATATCCATCATCATTGCACACAATGTAACAAATTGTCAAAGCAACCCAACAACATAATCACAAAACATATATCATCTACGACATGTTATATACTAACATCACTCAATGGATATCACAATCTCATCACCAACACAAATACATGCATCAATAGTCATATATATAAGCACATATACATATACTATCTTTCAATCCATTAATAATTAAATCGAGTTTAAAAGTAAAGTTGGCTATTGCCCATTTTATCAATTCATCAGATAAAGCATCTCATTAGCTTCGCAACGCCCAAAACGGCACATAAATCGGATACTCAGATCAAAAGTTATGAGTTTTCAAAGATAAAACATTTTTAGAAAAAGTGCTGCAGGAACGGGGTTGTCCCTACGTGGGAACCGGTTCCTGGCAGCTTCAAAGTCACGTCTCTGATTTTTACTATGGGGAACCGGGTTGTCCCTACATGGGAACCGGTTCCCAGCTACCCAGAATCCATATTTCTCTGTTTTTACAAGGGGGAACCGGTTCGTCCCACATGGGAACCGGTTCCTACGTACCTGCACAGCCAGAATCAATATTTTGACAACTTTTACCCTATCCCATAACCCCAATTTCAGGTACATACGAACATAGCACACAATTACCATCAGTTTGCACATCATAACATATTTCAGACAAGTTTTATACAAGTATTAACACATATAACATGCGAATATCAACAAAATCATGTAATTCATACAATTCATCAAAACCTAACATAAATCCCAAACCCGACACGTACGATTGAACTAGATAACAATCCTAATCAATCATACTACCTACAATCACATAAGGAATACTAACCCGAAGAATCCCCCCTTACCTCAGAGTCGAAACTTCGAAGGTTCTCTTCCCCTTTGGCTCTTCTCACTTTCACGTGTTCTCCTTTCTTCAGACTCAGTTCCTGCTTCTGTTTCCTCTTTTTCCCAAATTCCTTATTTTATGAAAAATAAAATAAAATAAATATTACAATGGGCTTGCTTAGTCAACACCCCCTCTTCTGCTAATCACCACTCTAGGCCCAATGCCAATAACTCATCATTTTCCAAATAATTCCCAATAAAAATACTAAAATTCCAATTATTTAATTTAAATCCAAATTAAATTAATAAACTGAAATTATGGGGTGTTACAGTAGAGATGTAAAATAATTGACGCTGGATTTAAGTCAGATTAAGTTGTTTTGGTAGTGGAAGTATTGTCAAGCGCAACTGAGGATCAGAGAGATAGAAGCGAAGTTAAGGATGATTATGTCGGATAGATTTTCGAGGACGAAAATATTCTAAGTGGGGGAGAGTTGTAACACCCCGAATTTAATTAATTATTTAATTAAATTAAATACAGGATTTATTCGTTGGAATTAGTCGAAGTCGGTATTTATCGGTATTATTCTAAAGGCGTAAATTGGATTAATATGTTATTTTGAGCAGTTAAGTTGTGGTCGGATTTATTAGTCGGATTAGTCAGAGAAGTACAATTGCGAGTTGGTATTAATTAAGTTAATGAGCAATTGTAGTTGGGAAATATTATTGGGAATAATATTCATAATGTTATGTGATTATTCAATTATGTGTGTTATTTGACTTAATTATGTAATTAGAGCAATATTATGAATTGGGCCTATATAGAATATGAGATTGGATTGTGGGTTAAGCCCAATAAAGAAAAGAAGGATAGTAAGAGTTAGGGTTTTAGAGATTAATACTCATAACTCATTTTGTGGAAAAAAAGAGAAAGAAGAGAAAGAAGAGAAAGAAGAGAGGAAGAGAAGAAAGTTATGGCATGAAGAGAGGGATGACTCCATTGAAGAGGAGGCTTTTGCTAAGGTAAGGGTGGGGTTCTTACTCTCTAAGGGTTGGCATGATGATGTATATGGTGGGTTAGATTGTATGTTATTCTCCATGGAAGTTGTGTGTAGAGATGTTAGGGTTTATGAACAAATGTGTAAATTCATGATTTGAAATGTGTTTTAATTGATGTTTGATGATTGTTAAGATGTTAGAAGATCCATAATATGTGTTGTATTTGTGTTTATAACATATATTCCATTGTTGTTCATGATGGTTGGTGTTTTCAGCTTGATTGGGTTGAGTTTGGGGGTTTTTGGATGGGTTTCGTATGCTGTTTTCTATGTTTTGGGGGTTTCTGAAATCGCCAGTTCGCGCCGCGAACCTCTGTTGGCGCCGCGAACTGCTTGGGAGAAACTTAGGAATATTTGATTCACTTAGTTCGCGCCGCGAACTTTGTTGGCGCCGCGAACCCTGTTTTATAGAACTTTTTTCGAACTTTGAAATGATGTAACTTTTGATCCGTAACTCCGTTTTATGCGCCATTCGAAGCGTTAGAAAGCTAACGCAATGAACTATACCATGATGCAATAAAATGATTCATAGGATCTATTCTCCTATTATGTTTATTAGGATTAAGTGATGAACTATGTTGTGTTAACATGTGAAGTATGTTCTTTGCTATGAATCGATGTACCCATGTTGCGGTATAACTTGATGTATGTTTTCCTTATGACAATACAATGCTATTGAGATGATGATATGCACCTCCCTTATGATGAGATAATGATGCTTTATAAAGAATTAACAATGAATATGCTTTCATTAAGTAGTTGAATTAACCGTGTTACATCGTTACTTGAATTGTGTAATGTGATGTTTGTTGTTAATATGTGTTATTTGAATGTTCTTGTGGAGAATGATTATGTGATGACTTAATTATGATGTGGTTGTTTTAATAACATGCATGTATGTGAATATGTGTTATGGCTCGATGAAATGTGAATAACATGTATTGTTATGATACGTTGTAATAGTCCATATTGTATACCGTAATGAATTGATGAGGATGTGCACAAATGCATTGGCAATTGTTTACTACAAGTTTAATGAGATCTTGAATTGGTAATTACTATGAGTATGATTATAATTGAATGATATCATGTTACTTGAATTGTATATATGTAATACGTGAATTGGTGTTGATTGATAATAACATTGTTGGCATGATATGTGATATGATATTCATAATGAGTGTGAATGATTACATACTAGTTGTTGTAACATGTTGATGTTTATTGTTGTTGTGTGCAATATGTGGAATTTGTCGTTGTTGTTGTAGACCCTATGGTCATTGTTGATAATTTGTATTATGTTGATAAGAATGAAGTTGAATAGATGTTGTATGTTGATATGATGTGATGACGTGATTGAGATGTGGTAAAATACTATGATACGGTTATTGCCATAGAACCTTGGCATTGAGTTGATGTTGTTTAGTTGATATGGTTATGTTGTTTAAGTTGATTATGTCGTTCAAGTTGATTATGTCGTTTAAGTTGATTAAGTGGTTTAAGTTGTTTTTGTGGATGTGCATCATTTGAGTCGCATCCATTGCATTGTTTAAGACGGCCCTTGTGGCAATTGTTTGAGACGGCCCTTGTGGCAAATGTTTGAGACGGCCCTTGTGGCAAATGTTTGAGACGGCCCAATGGCAAACTGTTTGAGACGGGAGTTTTACTCCAATGGTACCACATGCATATGCATAAGTTTGAGTCACATTCGAGTCGCATTTGAATTGTATTTGAATTGTGTTTGGTTTGTTGAGATGACGAGGTGTTTGTTGTGACGTGATAATGATATGTTTGTTGTGACGAATTTGATATCACACTTGTATATTTGAATATGTGATTAATGACATCGTTGCCGTTTTGAAAGTCATATTATATTGATAAGTTGTTTTGCGGTGAAACTTGTTGCAAGATGTTATGTGATGCGAAGTGGTGAAATTATGTATGATCTATATCTCCTATATTATTTATCATGCATTCCTTTATATTGTAAGATATCTCACCCGTTTGCTGATATTTCCCCTACCATGGGAAATGGGCAGGTACTCAAGATTAGTCGTGGAGGTCCGAGGTTATTTATTTGAAGTCTTTATGTTTCTTTATGGCAAGTCGAGTTGGTGTCCATTGCTCTGATACGTAGCACTCGGGGGGATTAGTTATTATTACTTGATTATTGTATTCCATGATGACACTTGTGTTAAGTTGAATAATAAAGATGTTTATAAGTTTAAGTTGTAAGTGGTGAATGAAGTTTTGTTCCGAATGCTATGTATCTTTATTAAATGCAATATAAGTATGTTTGTTTGGTTAAGCCGAATTGTGACATCCCATCTTTGATGAATAATTTTAAATGCACTCTGATTTTCGTTTATAATTGCGGGGTAGATTTGGGGTGTTACAGAAGGGGAACGATGCTGGGCGCGAATGTTTTATTTATTTATTTATTTTTGAAAATCATTATTATTATTATTTGAATATAATGTTCGTGAAGCATAATAATAGCATCAATCATAACCAGCGCGTTTGGCAAGGAGGGTTTTGTATTCGAGTCCAAGGATCTGGGTTCGATCCTTGTACTTGGCATTTTATTTTTTCAATTGAGCATGTTTGTCTGGTGTACGGATACAGCGATGCAGATCCACGCGCGTGCACCATACACCCTCAACCGGCAACCCTTGGATTGCTTTTCAAGCTGATCCTACGTTGCTGGGACCGCAGACACACCATGGGGCCTCAGAAGGCTGCCACACAGGATTCCTCACCAGGTTCTTTTGTTTTGTTTGTTTTTTTTATTATTGTTTTTTATTTAATTTGTTTTTATTAGATTAAATATTAAATTTAGTTAATTTGTCAAATGGAGATTAGAAATTAAATTAGGATTAGGATTATGATTAGGGTTAGAATTATTTTCACTGATTTCTCGATTATTCGATTTAATTAGTTTAATTAATTTTAACTGTTAAATCACAAAAACCCTAGAAAGGTTAGATGCATTAGGGTTTGCTTGATCCCATTGCCCATTTGGCAAACAGTAACCTTCGATTAATTCTCTTCTCGACCCGACTAAATCTATTAGTCGCATTAGACAAGAGATAAAAAATATACAAAATTTAAAATACATTTTATTGGCTGCCCGCGACGATCGAATCTATCGGTCAGAGTAACTAGCAATACCCCATTAATTCGTTAGCTATAGTGGTCAAATCTATTGACCATCGCATCTAACGGTGCCATATCAAATCAGGGTTGTACGCCCAAATCTAAAACATTCCCAAACACTTCAAATCAAACTACGGATTTTCATCCTTTTCGACAAGGCAACTCAAAATGCCTTTCAAATCAAATTCAAAACTACGATAGGCCATTCAAAAAGCCTTCAAACACCTCCATAATCAATTCTAAGGCGTACAACCCTGTGCCCGAACTACGTTGACTCTGATTCTCCATAAGGAGATACGTAGGCACTTGGTAGCAAGGCGAGTCTCCCCCCTATAATTTCAATTCATTTTAAAATTCTCTATTTTTACCCTTTTCATTTCATTAGCTATAAACCTCATAAATATTGCCATAAACCTTTAACATTACAATGTAGCCTTTAGGAAAGGGTTGAGGGTGCCTAATACCTTCCCTTAACCTGATTATAATAACTTACCCCAATCTCATATCTGCGTAGGGTTTCCTATTCGCCCTTCAGAATAGGTGGCGACTCTAAACCTTCAATTTTAGGGTAGGTTGCTATAGTAGTAGATGGCATGCTCTTTTATTTTTGTCTCGTATTGTTATCCTAAGACACAACCCATGGAATCTTCCAATACGGTTCAATACATTATCAAGGGTCTTCCTTCCACTAGAGGAGACAATATGGGTGGTTCGAGCAGATATTCCTTAATGTTGTCCAACGCTTTCTAACAATTGTCTGTTCGTACGTAACTTTTATCCTTCCGTAGAAGTTTCAACATTGGAGCATAAGTGGCTCTCATGAGGGATATGAATCTCGAGATGTAATTCAGACCTCCAAGAAATCCTCTAACTTGTTTCTCGGTTTGGGGTGCAGGAATTTCCTGAATTACCTTGACTTTGTCCGGATCTACTTCAATTCCTCGTTTACTGACAATGAAAACAAGGAGTTTTCTAGAGTAAACACCAAAGGTACACTCGTTGGGATTCAGGCGAAGCTGATAGTTCCTTAAGCGTTGAAACAACTTTAACAGATTTTGTATATGATCTACCTCATTATGTGATTTGGCAATCATGTCGTCTATGTAGACTTCCACTTCCTCATGCATCATGTCATGGAAAAGTGTAGTCATAGCTCTTTGATAAGTTTCCCCGGCATTCTTTAATCCGAAAGGTAGAACATTCCCCATTAGGTGATGAAAGCATTTTTTCCATATCATCAAGTTCCATTTTAATTTGGTTGTTTCCGAAAAATCCGACCATGAATGAGAAAACATTGGATTTTGTGGTACTGTCAACCAAAATGTCAATATGTGGTAGTGGAAAATCAGCCTTTGGGCTAGCTTTGTTCAAATCTTTGTAGTCGACGCATACGTGGACTTTTCTGCCTTTCTTTGGAACAGGAACAACGTTAGATAACCACTGAGGGTATTCATAAGTGAAGAGGAAACTAGATTTTATCTGCTTTTGAACTTCCTCTTTGATTTTCATGGTGTCATACCCCAAAATTTGCCCATCATATTTCAAGATATTTTGTCTCATATGACTTTCAACTGCTCAAGACTATGCAATAATTGGGCACACTTACCTGTCTCATAAGCAACAAGCCTCCAATTAGGGCTTTGCTTCTCTCAAGGTAAAATCAGTTTTTTGAGGCGTCAAGTGGACTCCAAGGTATCTCTTATGACTCAAAGTATCCTCATACCAATTTTCAAGGCTTGAATCACAAGATTGTTCAGACAAAAGCTCAAATGATCAACAGTCGGCTGATTTGACCTAAAAATCAACTATGGTCAAATCACAGTCAAAGCTCCTGATTTTTTATCAACATCCATGTTTTGAAGTTACATTCATCATTTGATCAAGGGTTGATCATAATTCATCAAGGAAAGTTTCAAAATCCTCAAAACTCAAGGATTTTAAATTAGGGTTTTGTAGGAGAAAGTCAACTGAACTTTGACTGACCATAACTTCCACATGGTTCATCAGAAACTTCCCAACCAAGGCTCATTTTGAAGGAAATTGAATTCTATACAACTTTGTATCTCTAAAGCCAAGGAAAAAAAATGCCTCATTTGAGAGATATGATTCAAAACATTACAAGTCTTTTTGAAAGTCAGCCAAAAGCTGTTTTTTGTCAAAGTCAATATCATCAAGATAAAATCACCAAATGCAAAAAAAAGTTCCAAATTGGCTTGTAGGGGACATCTTGGTATGTCCAAAAAGTCCTAGAATATCTTCATATGATAAACATTGAAGGAGTTATGACTTGCTAAAGTTGAGCAATTTTGATGCATGGAAGTCAAAGTGATGAATTTTAAGTTTTTGGCTTAATGGGCCTAAATCCTTGACTCTAAACCTATTCCTAGCATGATCCATGACCCATATGCCTTTCCATTCATTTTTATTATCATTATTATTTTATTTTTTAATTTAATCATTAAATTTAATTTAAATTGAATAAAATAGTAAAAACATAAAAAGATTTGATTTTGCTTTATTTTTGTGGATCCAATATTCAATGCAATTCATGGCCAAGGTGATTGGAGAAGATTGGCCAAAAATAGCAACATTAAGATTTGATTTTTAATCAAATATTTGTATTTTTCAAGTCACCAAATAAACAAAGTCCAAGCCCAAGAGTAGACCTAATTTGCTCTCTTATTTATGCTCATGAGTTTCAGAATGATGGGAGACGAAAAAATAGGGGAGGAGGCTAGGGTTCCAAATATCAAAAATTCAAAGATTAGAGCAAAAATCATGTTCTTTGTTTCAAGCAACTTCATGGCCAAAAGTTTGTTCCATTCATCTCTATGAGCTTCATAGAGTAAGATTGCATCGTTAGTCATTCTTGAGTATGCTCAGAGTTCGTATCCATGCTTTGGAGAAGGTTTGAATCGTTGGAAGGGAGTTATGTAGCTATAACCGCACGCCACCATTGTTAGGGCTCCAAGATCTATTTCTTCGAAACTTGCAATATAGGGGTTTTGTTAACGTGTGTTTTTTTAGTTTAATTTTGCAGGACCGTGCTACGAATATTTGCACAAAAATCGTAGCAAAAAGGTAGCTATTTCGTAGCTGATTTCGTGGCAATGTTGCGTTCCAAAGGAAGAAGAGGGTGAACAGGAGTGCTGACTTTTAATCCCACGTGCAACACATTTATTGGTTGGTCAATACGTTGTTTCCTTCTCTCCTCCTGTGATTGGTTCCAAGCGTGACGCAGGGCCCCACCTTTGACTTGCTTTTGAATTTCCATTTAATATTTGTTAAAGCGTTAATTAGTTTTACGTTTACTTTACTAACGACTAATTAACGCAGTGTAGGTGGTAAAAGGAAAAGGCTTTCATCAACGATACCTGGGTTCGAACCCAGCGTGAAGCCAGTTTATTTTTACTAATTATTTGGTTTCAACTGCCAACAGATCCCATGCGTCCAGTCAATGAAGGCTCACCATGCGCCTTCGCATCTCCACCACGGGATCCTCAAGCAACCAGATCCTATACCCCAGAAGATGCATGCTCACTGTAGACCATCAAGGGATTTCCACAAAGAATCCCAGCTCTGGTTTTGTGTTATTTCCTTATTTTTAAGTTATTTTTTTAATTTTATTTATTTATTTAACCAAAAAAATATTTTTAGCATCAACTTAAAACTAACCCTCTAAAATTAGTTAAGTAGAACTAGATTTTAGTCAATTGATTTAATTTAATCATAGGATTTAAATAAGTTAATTTAGGTTAAACAATTTAGGGATTAATTTCAATTAGGTTTTATTTAGTTTAACTTTAGGATTTAATTAATTAGTTTTAGTAAAATAATTATTTTTAATTATGTTAAATAATTTAATTATTAGGATTTAATTTTAGGTTAACTGATTTTAATTAATTAGATAATTTAGGTTTATTCAATTAGGTTTTAATCAAAAACTATAGAAACCTTAAGGCTGGGCTAGGCAGGTGTTGTCTATTAACTGTAACTATTAGGTTTTTAACCTTTAAAATTATTTACCCGTTAGGTTTTCTCCCTTAGGTGAATGTTGTCATTAGGGTTTTTAGCCATAAGGTTTGTAACCATTAAGTTTTTTTAAATTAATTTAACTTAGGTTTCTCATTAACCTTGATTTTTTCTCCAACCCTTAATTTTCCCAATGCGCAATTTTCTCTCCTTATCTCATACTCTATGATTGTGCATGTTTTTCTTATTATTTATTTTATTTAATTATTTATTTTAAACTCTAGAAATTATGTATAGGCTACAAAGTTTTTTGATGTAATAGTAATTAGGATTTCATTTCTTCCTTTACTTTCCACATTCCCCGATTTTTGGTTATGTACCCCCTAATCCCGAAGCCCTGTAATAGCGTAGATTTATTTTCCAGATTTACTTTCCGCACACTATGAACTGTTGATAACTGCTTAGATGTATGGCTAATAGGATTGTATGATAAGATTAAAATCAATTGATAGATCACTAACTTCCAAGATTAAAATATCTGAAATTAACACACTTCTTTTACTTGTGCACACACTCACCTTTAGGGTAACTCCTCTTATACTGCCTTCGAATAAATAGTCAAGTCCCTCGGATGTAGAGATACCTTAGCCTGTTGCCCACGAATAAAATCATCATAAAAAGATCATAGTCCCTTCGAGTTGCCTACGATAAATGATCTTGTCCCTCGGTTAAATGATGATAGTCCCTTTTCAATTGCTAAGGTATCCCTTGTTGTCTTAATGACTATTCTCATCAATTCATAGGACTTCCTACCCTTCTTACAAAAAATTAACTGATTAAACAAAACCTAAATTCTAATTATTTAACTAATAGGAATTATTCTTAAACTAAAATCTAAATTGATTAATTAAAATTATTAACGATTAAATTACTAATCCTAATTTTCTAGGTGATTAAACTAATTAACCTATGTGTAGCGCTAGCTAAATTAGTTAATAGGTAAATTATTAGTTAAAAGAGAAATAAAAAACAAATTAAAAGCAAAGAAAATATGAAAAATGAAAAAAAACTCAAAATTGGCGCCAGTCAGGTTCAAACTCAAGAGGCTATGGGTTGCAAGAGTGTACTTTGCCATATGGACTGCATGTCGTTTGTTGATTTATCTCCCTCGCTAAACAAAAAAAGCAGTAACGCTGGCAATAAAGTCCATCCAATGGGGTCCACCTTCACGCGTGAGCCAATGAGGAAGGAGGAAGGAGCGTTTGAATATTTGACTAGCCAATTGGGATTGGAGAGAGGGAGGAGAAATTTTGACTGGCCAATGAGCACCAAACAGCACGCGGTCAAAGGTCTAAGGCCTCATCATCATCTTCAACCTTGGGCCTTCCGGAATTACTTGCAGAATCAGCCACGATTTTTCTACGGATTTTGTTAGGGAAATTGTGGCCATGGCTGCAACTTCTGAAACCTGCAAAAAAAACACCATAACCAAAAACGAATGTTACCCAGATCGACTCAAAAACTTCCTTGAGTCATGAATCCAGAATCGTTATGGTCTGGCACACCCTTCATCACGTAAAACGAAAGGGCTTCTTCTTTATGCCCTAACAATGATGGATTGAGCCTCCTGCGTCAAAACTCCAAAACAGACGTTCCAAACACTTCCAAGCACCATCATAAACTCAAACACGTGGTTAGTTTTGATTTAAAAATAATAAAAAATGGTATACGAGAATCAAAGAATGCATGAACATGGTGAGATTATTATGCGTGTTTCGCATGTTACCCAACCTATGCAATGATTCAACCTTACCCTTTATCGACCCAAAAGTATGTTTGGATGTATGGATGGCCTTGAATCTTGGTGAATTTCGCTCTTATTCGTACCATAGTTTGTGTGAGTTTCTTGAAGAATTGGTTAGGGTTTTGAGGCTGCTTTTTCGTGTCCCCTCTTGCTGAAAGGTGTAAGAATATAAAGAGGGGAGATTAGGGTTTAAAACTTGGAGAGAAATCCATAATTAGGTGATTGAAACTTTGATTGAAAATGAAATGTAAACTTTCTATTTTTGATTAAATTTAATTCAATCATGTTTCAATATTTTTTAATCAACCTTGCATGATTTTTCAGACCATATTTGCTCTATATTTGATGAAGAAATCAATCAATCGCATATCTTTTGTATTTACCATTATTTCTTTTATTAAATTTTGAATTAAAATGAATATAATTCAAAATAAAATAAATAATAATGAAAATATGGCGTGGTGGGCTTATAAGTATACCATGGACATGTTTAAAATCAAGAAACTTTGGCCCATTAGTCAAAAATGCAATTTCCATCACTTAGGGTTTCATGTTTTTCTAAAAAATTAACCAACTTCCACCAATCATATCTCTTTCAATTTTTATCATATAAATGTGTTCTAGGACTTTTTGGAAAGCCTAAGATATTTTCTACAACCCACTTCGAGACATATTTTGTATTTGATGATTTTATCTTGATGATATTGGTCCTAATAAAAAACAACTTTTTGTTGACTTTTAGAAGGACCTGTAATGTTTGGGCTCATATCTCTCAAATGATGCATTTCTTGGTCTTGGGCCCAACATTTTTTTTAGAGAATTGAATTTCCTTTAGAATGAGCTTTTGTTAAGGAATTTTTGATAAAGTTTGTGAGAGTTATAGCTGGTCAATGTTCAGTTGACTTTCTCCCACAAAACCCTAATTTAGAAACTATGAGTTTTGATGACTTTGGAGCTTTTCTTGGTGAATCATGATCAACCCTTGATCAAATGATGGATATAACATCAAAATGTTTATGTTGACAAAAAATTAGGGTTTTGACTATAAGTTGCCCATAGTTCACTTTTAGGTCAAACTAGTCGACTATTGATCATTTGGGCGGTTGACTGGGCAAACTTGTACTGTGAGGGAAACTTGACACGGTGATGCTTTGAAGCATATGATTAAGTATGAAGACCACTTGAGTCAATAGAACTTGATTTTTCCTTGAGAGAAGTCAAAACCGTAGTTGGAGGCTTGTTGCTTAGGAGATAGATACGACTGGCTTGCTTCTTGCACCACTTTGAACAACTGGAACTCTCAATGCTTGAGCCACATTATTTTAAAATATGGTGAGAAAATTTTGGGGTATGACAGTTGCCCCTGTTCAATCTTCTTAATCTTGAAGAGGTAGAGTGGCATACTTGCTACACGTGATTTGAAGGTAGAAGCGGATTGAACAGTAGAGTACCAAAAAATTTGCACTTGTTGATGCATGGAGTGGTGTTATTGGAGATGGGCTTGCATATGCCATCTAGATGTTGACGGAATTTTGTCGAATATGGGATTAAGAATGCCATCTAACAGTGATGCTTGTCATACGTCTAGGGGGTCATACTTCCCAGGGTGTGTAAGTGATAGAATTTCCGGTCGTACGGGGTTCAAACTTTCGGAACGTATACCCGATGTAGAAGTTCAGAATATTCTGGGTGTAAGCTTCCAGACCGTGTCTGGTGTATATTTTCAGAACATCCAGGGTTCAAGATTCCAGAACGTGTCTAGCGTAGATTTTCAAAATATCCGGGGTTCAGGCTTCCGGAACATGTCTGGCAAAGATTGTTAGAATATCCAGGGGTCATGCTTCCAGAATGTACATCTGATAGGGTATTTCAGAATATTTGGGGGGTCAAGCTTCCAGAATGTACATCTGATAGAAAATGCGGAATATCTGGGGGTGAAGCTTCCAGAATGTATATCCGTTAGAGTATTTCAGAATATCTGGGGGTCAAGCTTCCAGAATGTATATCTAATAGGGAGTGCGGAAAATCTATGGGTCATGCTTCTATAATGTATATCCGTTAGAGTATTTCAGAATATCTGGGGGTCAAGCTTATAGAATGTGCATCTGATAGAGGGTGCAGAATATCTGGGGGTCATGTTTCCAGAATGTATATCCGTTAGAGTATTTCAGAATATCTAGGGTCAAGCTTCCAGATTGTGCATCTGATGGAGGATTTCAGAATATATAGGGTTCATGCTTCCGGGATGTATATTTGATGTAGGTGTCTTCTGAATGTCTAGAGGGATATGCTTTCCTGAATGTGTATCTGATGTATGTGTCTTCAGAATGTTTGGAGGGATATGCTTTCTAGAATGTATATTTGATATATATTGTTTTGTTGATGATATTTGTTTGACCGGTTGGTCGACCTGAAATGCAAAGTCAGATTTATGCACTTTCATGATGCATGTAATGCATTATGTGATGAAGTTCCCGAAATTGTTGATGTTTTTATTGGTTGATTGGCATTTATGTTTGGCTAAAATATAATAGCAGCAAAATGTAATACAATGTATAAGTCTTGCAAATATAAAAGAACAAAATAGGTACAAGCAAGATGTTGTATGGAATGTCATGACATCAACTCTTGACATCGCGCCTGCAGAACTGGAATGAAGATTCAGTTTGATTCTCTATAGATACATAATATTCTATGAATATTATGTAATCATATGTGGCGAAGATTTAAAGGTCAATAGAATCAAGTCAGAATATTGAAAAATCAAATCAGGATATTGAAGATTCAGCAGTTTCTAATTTAGGAGATAAATTAGGAAACTTGTGATTGAAGACCTTTCTTTTAGAAGAAGATATCTGAAGATTTGTAACAACCAGGATTGTTGCAATTTGTAAGCCCAAGTCCAATTGAGAATAGGTTATAAATAGAAACCTTTGTAACATAGTTTGATGCAGAAAAAAAGCAAACCGTGTATTGAAAAGATGTAGTCATTAGGATTTGTATAGGTAGACCACCCAGACTGTGGGATGGCTGCCATGTCCTTCTTGAAACTTGTAGGTAAGAGAAGTTATTGTTCACACTCGAAACCTGTAGGTAAGAGTTGAGTATTTTGTTCTTGATTGAATCTGTGAAGCAAGATCAAGTTAGTGTTCATTGTTAATTGTTTAAATAGCTGTTGCAGGGTTGTAACAATTAGGTATCACTAGGGAGTGAGCAGAGGTTCTCTTGTCTTAGATGGAGTTCTAAGATAAACTTTGCATTGGGTAGGGACTGGGTAAACCAACGGTTATTTATCTATAAACTAGAGGTTGTTTACATAAAATAGTACTACTGATAGTGAGATCTTCTTACTGGCTTGGTAGCCCCCAGAGTACGTATTTAAATCGAACTGGGATAACAATTCACTTTGTTATTTATCTTCTACATTGTATTGTCTGTTCAGTCTTGGATGTTGTAACATCGCGTATAACATCAGATTCAGGTTAATAGCTGTTCCTTTTATAGAACCAATAAAGATTACAGTCTGGTTATGTTGACTGAACATACATGATCCCAGTACTCACGGACTCCTTCTTAGGGGTAATTAAAAATTGTGGATCTTTATGTTCTGTCTTGGCTAATTTAATAACAGATCAGATGTCTTGACATCGTGATTGATATTCTGAGTCTGTCATACCAGAATTTCAGAAATAAATGAGAATCTTTGCATGTTATGTTTGCGTTCACCATGATATAGTATATGTTGTATGGAGGTATGCATGTAGATGCATGATGTATGGATATATGTATGTAGATGCTTGTTGATAGCCCTGTATAATAGCTTTTTGCAGGGAAAATAAATCCCTATTTGTTGACAATCATGGCTGTACTGAGGATCCCTAACTTTTGTTCGAGGATATCCAGCTGGGTATTTTTAATTTCCACTTGGGGATGAGGGCAATTTGAATGAATGATCTTGATATACCCTGATCGGGGATGAGAGAGATGGATAAACCTTCGATGTACTATCTGACCAAGCTCGGCTGTGAGTGCCAACTTTTACTTGAGATAATGGGTATGAATAAACCCTGTTAGAGAAGAGATTGTTCGAAGATGACTTCCGTGGAGATGACTCGAGCATTATCCCAGCTGTTATAGTAACTGCTATTCTGTATTCACGAACTTTTTGGTAGACATGTATTTAAACGTATGTGCTCGTTCGAAATAACTAACATACGTTGATGCAAACACAATAGTAGAAGTACACATAAACTTGCATTGGTTGGAGCACCAACAAGTGTGGGCCATAATATCAATCGGGCCTTGGTTTTCTAAGAGGGTGTCACTGCGTAGCTTTACCCCGACCAGTAGGGGCTTTGGAGATATTCGCCTCGTGAGAACCTTCTGAGATATATATTATGGGGTTGAATTGCCACTGTCGCACGCTCGCGAAAAAAGAACAGAGTCGCCACTAATATATTTATCCCATAAGGGAAAGGAATATAAAAAAACCTAACAAGTGGTAAGAACAAGGTCTTGCGACCAGAGAATCTAAGTACAGGAGTCGGTTACGCAAGGGGAAGGTATTAGCACCCCTCGCGCCCATCGTACTCGATGGTATCCACCTATGTTTGTTTCTATCTAAAGGGTGTGTACTATGTTTATGTCTACATGCGAATGAATGCAAAATGTAGGGAAAAGAAAGAATTGTACTCGCACGGGCCCTACCCCGCTGCCTACGTATCCTTTTCAGGAATTAGAGTTGTCGTAGCTCGACTCACAATTTTCTGTTTGTTTTATGTTTTTTAGTTGGGCGGAGTTAACGTTCGCGCTCTTGCATAAGGGATCGACCTACGATGGAATCGAGCGGAAATAACAGTGCCCTTAAGAAAGAGAGGAGAGAGTGAGAAAGGATTTGTCGAGCATCTCGAGTTACTCCCTTAAACAGGCGAGGTTCGATTGACTCTTTGTTTGTGTTTTTTATGGGTAGGAACTTTCACTCAAGTGATCCCCTTAAACAAGAGGGACGGGAGTTTCCGTTCCTTTTCATTATTTTATGACCTTTATTAATGTTTTTTTTAGTGTTTTCTTGGTATCTTTTAGAGAGAATTAGTTTGGATATTCGTTAGGTGTTTTAGAAGTTGAACGAAAAAGAATGAATAAAAGGGAACTAAACCTAATACCCTAATCTAAGTTGTTATTTATGTACAAGGAGAATCTAAACCTAATGTTAACATGGTGACTAAATTCTAAAAGGAGCATTAAAATGGTATTAACAAGGTGGGCCAAAAATGTGACCCAAAAGCTAAGCGACAAAATCACACAACAATTATACGAAAATAACATGGGAATGGTATGAAAGAAATAAAAGAAGCAATTCAAAAATTAATACTAAAATTAGTCTAAAAAACACTACTATTTTTGTGTATTTTAATGTCAACAATTACTTAGAAATCTAACCAATTTTAATGGTGATTATTATGTTTTTATCTATAAAAATATTAGAACAAAACTATGTCAAATAAACTAAATTCTAATGAGAAAATAGTGATAGGGGGTTTAAAGGTGTGAAATTGTTAAAAAGCGTGTATTATGTGAAAGCGGTGAAACGGCTAAGTCTTAAAAGTCACTAAGAAATTAGTCTTAAACTACATACCCAATGTTAGTGTGGTATAATATTTACAACAAAACTACAAGTTAATAACTCTAATGTCAATAGATAACTATAGGAAACAATGTCAAAGTTAGAAACTAGTAACTTTGAGGAAAGCACAAGATAGTGCTAATGGAAAGAAAGTGACATATTATTCAAATGGAATGTTTGAGCACAAATTCAATTATAATGCAACAAACTATATATAAAAGGAGTATTATAAACAATTAGAACCCGTACAAACTATGCATTACACTAAAATACACTAAAATGTTCCAAGTTAACACTTAGTAAAAACTACGTAACAAACTCACTTTATGAGTTAAAAGCTATATCACCCCATAAAATTTTTTATTTAATTTAATTAATTTTTGGATTAAATATTAGAAATATTTGAGTTAACTGAGAAAAATGGGAATAATGAGACTAATGGGCCAGTGTCGCTTTTAGTAAAGAGGGGGGGGGTGTATTGGTAGGCCCTATTACTAATTAAAATAGTTTTATTTTATTTTCCACAAAATAGAGGAATTGGGGGAAAGAGGAATAGAACTAAGGAGAAGAGAAGAGTCTGAACGTGAAAAGAGAAGAGGAGCGGAGAAGTGCGACACGAGGAAGAGCGAAGAATCAACCTTCAGGTAAGGGGGGACTCTTCCGTTTATCTTCTATTATGGGATTATAGGTAGTATGATAGAATTTGATCGTGTTATTCGTATCAATTGGGTTGTGCTTAGGTTATAGAAGTGTTAGGTTTTGGGAGGATTGATGCATAATGATTGTATTGACCATGTATGGTGTTAATTGGATGGTTGAATGTATTATAAATGTGTTATAATATGTGTTTGTTTCACTGTATGCAAATCTGGTTGGAATGGGATTGGTTTGGTAATGAATTGGTGAAGGAAGAGCAAAATCGCAGGCTGTTTTCTGCGATTCGGAGTTTTGGAAATCGCCAGTTCGCGCCGCGTCCAGGAGTTGGCGCCGCGAACTGCTTGGCAGAAAGCCAGGAAGTTGTGTTGTGTTCAGTACGCGCCGCGAACCTTTGGTTGCGCCGCGAAGGCGTAGTTCCCATTCGTTCCGCGCCGCGAACCCTTGTTTGCGCCGCGAAGGCGTAGTTCCTATTCGTTCCGCGCCGCGAACTGTGTGAGGCGCCGCGTGCTGTTGGCGATAGGCCGTTTTGAAAAGTTTAAAAATGTGTAACTTTTAAACCGTAAACCGGATTTTGGTGCCGTTTCGAGTACAGTGAAGCTAATCAAATAATTTATATACTCAAATGGTGTTTTGAGTTGTGGTTTGAATTATTTTTAAAACACCGATCTTATTTGGTTGTGGTGGGATATGATTATAGGTACACTAATGAATGTCTTACCTGTATGATGTTGTGGTTATGACTGGTGTTTATTATACATGTATTGTTGGTATGAAATATGTGTTTTATTGATGATTATGACATTGATCGATTTATGTGGGGATGAGCATGTTATGGTTGATGCATGCATTCATAATCATTAAGTGGTTGGTCCTTGACGATGGTGGATCAGTGGTAGCTAATTCCCATTGTGTGGAATTAGTGAGTGGGTGTTACCGTATCCTTGACGATGGTGGGTCGGTGAGTTGGGTTATCCCAGATTTTGGTACCACATGCATGTAGTTGCATTGCATTAGGCTGCTTTGCTATTATAACATGAATGGAAGATTGTCCAATGTTATAATATGTGTTAATTTGGTTGTTTGCTTACTGATTGTATGGTTTGAATCTGATCATAACTGTGATTGGGTGAATGGCATGTGAAATGATATTTTATTATCTATATCTTATAACATTAGTTAAATGTGAATGAGACTCACCCTTACTGTTGTTATTTTTCAGATTGAGGAGTAGCTCTCGTACTTGGTGAGGATTAGCTCGTCAAGTAGTTCGTTAGAGTCAGTTGGGTCTGTGTCATGCTCTGGTCGTGTAACACTGGGGGCGTCGTTTAGAGTTACTTGTTAAACTCTTTCTATTTTGGGTGGATTTCCTATGTTGGTGTTTTATGTCTGTGATTTGGCTGTTTGTTATTCAGATGTTAAAGATAATTCTGCTGTGTTAAACATGATGATCTGAATAAATTTGGTTGACGTTCTCTTTTATGGCATGACATGAGTATTATTGTTTAATTATTTGGAAGTTGTAATGCCCTTTTCATGTTTACTCTGATTATTGTTTATTATTTATACGGGGTATTAGAAGGGTGTTACAATAGTGGTATCAGAGCATAGTCGGTCGTTTGAGTCAGAGTCTTAGTGTCGGTTGACCCCTCGTATGCGATTAGTGTAAGATTGACACTGTCGATACTTCTTGTTCTAATAAATATTGTTTGATATTTAGCAGAACAATGGCCGGAAGAGGAGGAAGAAACGACGACGCGATTGCGGAGGCTCTCGGTATGATTGCTGGTGTGTTAGGAGGGAATGCCAATGGAGCTGGTATTGGTGCTGACAGGCAGCTGAACAGTTTTCAGAGGAACAACCCTCCGTTGTTCAAAGGCACTCACGATCCCGAAGGCGCCCATAAGTGGCTAAAGGAAATTGAAAGGATCTTCCGGGTGATTGATTGTGACGAAAATCTGAAGGTGAGATATGGGACTCACATGCTGTCTGAAGAAGCTGATGATTGGTGGATGGCTGGTAGGGACGAACTGCAAGCTGCAGGTGTTGCAATCACTTGGGCTGTGTTCAAGAGAGAATTCTTGCGGAGTTACTTTCCTGAGGATGTTAGAGGCAGGAAAGAGATTGAATTTTTGGAGCTGACACAAGGTAACATGACCGTGCCGGAGTATGCGTCCAAGTTTGTTGAGCTGGCAAAGTATTATGTCCACTACAATAATGATGAGGCTAGTGAATTCTCGAAGTGTGTTAAGTTCGAAAATGGTCTCCGTGATGAGATTAAACAGGGTATCAGATACCAGAGGATTCGCAGGTTTGTCGATTTGGTTGACTGCAGCCGAATCTTTGAAGAGGACAATATTAAACAGAAGTCGTCACACTCTCGCGAGTTAGTCGACAGGAAAGGGAAAAAGCATATGGATCGTGGTAAGCCATATGGTAAGGGTAACCAGAAAGCTGGAGGCTGGAAGAAGCCTAGTGGGGGAGACTCTAGTGCCCCTATTAAGTGCTTCAAGTGTGGAGAACCTGGACATCGCATTCACGAGTGCAAAAGTGAGGAAAAGAAGTGCTATAGATGTGGAAAGGCAGGTCACATTGATATTGAGTGCAAAGGGAACACTGTAACTTGTTTCAACTGCGGGGAAGAAGGTCATATTAGTCCTAAGTGTCCTAAGCCGAGGAAGAATCAAGCTGGTGGTAAGGTGTTCGCCTTATCTGGTTCAGAGACTACTCCAGAGGATTGGTTGATTAAAGGTACGTGTTTTATCCATGGCACTCCTTTAATTGCAATAATAGATACTGGAGCAACTCACTCGTTTATTTCATTGGATTGTGCTAAACGCCTGAATTTGGAAATATCTGATATTAATGGAAGTATGATCATTGACACTCCTGCGTCGGGTTCAGTGACTACTTCGCTTGCTTGTTTGAACTGTCCAATTGATATTTTTGGTAGAGAATTCGGAATGGACTTAGTGTGCCTTCCGTTGGAACAACTGGACGTTATCCTGGGCATGAATTGGTTGCAATTTAACCGGGTTCATATCAACTGTTTCACGAAAACGGTTATTTTTCCTGAAGATGTCATTGTTGCGGACTTAGAGATGACGGCTAGACAAGTGGATAAAGCAATGAAGGACGGGGCTGCCGTGTTTATGTTGATTGCGTCCATGGAAGTGAAAAAGAAAGCGGTGAGTAGTGACTTACCGGTAGTATGTGAATTTCCGGAAGTTTTCCCAGAAGATGTAAGAGAATTACCGCCAGAGAGGGAGGTGGATTTTGCTATTGAATTAATTCCTGGAACTAGTCCTGTGTCGATGGCACCTTATCGTATGTCGGCATCGGAATTGACCGAGTTGAAGAGTCAATTGGAAGAGTTACTTGAGAAGAAATTTATTCGTCCTAGTGTCTTACCGTGGGGTGCACCGGTGTTACTAGTGAAGAAGAAAGAAGGTTCAATGAGGTTGTGTGTGGATTACAGACAACTGAACAAAGTTACTATCAAGAATCGGCATCCCTTGCCGAGGATTGATGATTTGATGGATCAACTGGTTGGAGCGTGTGTGTTCAGCAAAATTGACTTGAGGTCGGGATATCATTAGATTCGGGTGAAGACGGACGATATTCAGAAAACGGCATTTAGAACGAGGTATGGTCATTACGAATATACAGTGATGCCATTTGGAGTAACCAATGCGCCGGGGGTTTTCATGGAGTATATGAATAGGATCTTCCATCCTTATCTGGATCAGTTCGTAGTAGTATTTATTGATGATATTTTAATATATTCTAAGAATGAAGAAGAGCATGCGGATCATCTTAGAGTGGTATTGGAACTATTGAAGGAAAAGAAACTTTATGAAAAACTGTCAAAGTGTGAGTTCTGGTTAAATGAAGTGAGCTTTCTTGGGCATGTAATTTCCAAGGATGGTATTGCCGTTGACCCAACGAAAGTAGAAGCAGTGTCTCAGTGGGAAGCTCCGAAGTCAGTTTCCGAAATCCGTAGTTTCCTTGGTCTTGCGGGTTACTATAGAAAATTCATTGAAGGTTTTTCAAAGTTAGCGTTGCCGTTAACTAAGTTGACTAGGAAGGGTCAAGCTTTCGTCTGGGATTCGAAATGTGAAGAAGGATTCCAAGAGTTGAAGAAGAGGTTGACTAGTGCGCCGATCTTGATTTTGCCGAATCCGGCGAAATCTTTTGTTGTATATTGTGATGCTTCATTGTCGGGATTAGGAGGTGTACTAATGCAGAATCAACAGGTAGTCGCTTATGCGTCGAGACAACTCAAAGTGCATGAGAGAAACTATCCGACTCATGACTTAGAGTTGGCAGCAGTGGTATTTGTGTTGAAATTGTGGAGGCATTACCTATATGGTTCAAGGTTTGAAGTATTTAGTGATCATAAGAGTTTGAAGTATCTCTTTGACCAAAAAGAGCTGAATATGAGACAAAGAAGGTGGTTAGAATTTCTCAAGGATTATGATTTTGAACTGAATTATCATCCGGGTAAAGCAAATGTTGTTGCCGATGCATTGAGTAGGAAGTCCCTGCATATGTCTATGCTTATGGTGAGAGAATTGGATTTAATTGAGCAATTCCGAGATTTGAGTTTAGTATGTGAAGACACTCCTACCAGTGTTAAATTGGGTATGCTGAAGCTGACTAGTGGTATTCTTGAGGAAATCCGAGAGGGTCAGAAGACTGATGTAGAGTTGGTTGATAAGTTGACTCTGATTAACCAAGATAAAGGAGGTGAATTCAGAATCGACGAGAATGGTATAATGAGGTTTGGTAATCGTGTTTGTGTTCCTGACATTGCCGAATTGAGGAAGAGTATTCTTGAAGAAGGACATCGTAGCGGATTGAGTATTCATCCTGGTGCTACCAAGATGTATCATGACCTAAAGAAGCTGTTTTGGTGGCCTGGAATGAAAAAGGAAATAGCTGAATTTGTATATGCTTGTTTGACTTGCCAGAAGTCGAAGATTGAGCATCAGAAACCGTATGGAGCTATGTGTAGCGGGGAAAATCTGACATCGAAGCCATGGGATTGACTCGAATCAATATTCCGTTTTGAAATCGCCACCGCGCTTTATTTTTTTCAAAGGAAAAGGGAAAAGAACGTAAAACCCAAAGTTTTGTTTTTTTAAAAACAAGAAAGAGAACTCAGGTTCGGGTGTTGATTATATGAGGGGAAGGTTTAAAGCACCCCTCATATCCGTGGTACTCCACGGGAACCTTTTTGAAAATCTGTGTGTGTGTGCTAAAAAAACGGTTTGTTTTATTTTCAAAATAAGCTCGGCAAAGCGTTAAGCTTTGGACCTACATACCTCCTCGGTGCAATGGAGAAGTCAGAGCTAATGTAGTTCCGCTTTTGGGAAAAAACGTTTTTAAAACGAATAAACACTTTGTTGTCGTTAGAGAGAAATACTCAGCCATTGATCTTGAGCATGAGAACAAACGAGTTCTTTGCATCGCAAATGAAAGAAGGGCTCCAACTCGGATAAAATCAACGAGTATGCCACTAGCTCTCTCACGCGGAAAAGATCTCGTTATTATCAATCAATTTCAAAATCGTGGGGTATAACCACTCGTTTCGACAATTAACGGTGTCTAAACTTTTGAAGAAAAGCCACTAAAGGGCGAAAGATATTTTTAAGAAAAAGGTTTTGAAAAGATTGCAAACATAAGAATATTTTGGAAAAAGGGAGAAGATTTTGAAAATTTAAGAATGGGAGGAGATGAAGAGGCTAACCTAATGCATAAAATAAAAGCTAAGGAAAGAAACGGTCTAACCGAATAAGAAGCCAACACTTGACATTAAGAGCCAAGGTAATTTTCCCATCCTTTGGATTTATCAATACCAACACATTAACACTTGGGGATCCATATGAACTTATTGTCTTAGCACCATTTTTCATTAAGCACATTAAGATTCTGGCAAAAATTGGGCAGAGTAACGGCTGTTTTTGGGTAAAATCCTTATCTCAATGCCTTGGAATTAACCATCAAGGGCTTTCAAGGAAATACCTGCACACATAAACATACAACAGAACAATGCCAGACAGACAGAACAATCACATGATAGTAATAGAATGAGTCCAAAGGTACTAGGTCCATAAGTCCGAATCTCCAAAGCGCTAGGGATAGTAACCGATAGTCCAAAGAGAACCTTATGTATTTTTTAGATTTTGATTATTTATTAGTGTTTTAGCGAAAAAATAAAGTATGGTCCAAGTGGACAAAGAGAAAATGACAGAAAGTAAATATGATGAAATGATAAAGTAAAGCGATAAAGCGAGAAATATAAAGAGCGGTAATATAAAGAGTGGTATAGTAAAGGTGCGGAAATTAAAGTTAGTTGTTAAATGTTAAAGATAACCATCTTGAAACTTGTCAAGTATGTTATCAAAGTTAGTTGGAGATCGATGGTGAGTGAATGATGTACTCAGATTTAAATTCAATGGGGTTTATCAGAAGCTTGATAAAATCATAGCGACTACACGATAAAACCTCCACAAGTCTTAAATCAACCGCATACAATTCTCTTCCATATTTGATCTTTTTTATTCGGGACACGAAATATTGCGCTATGTTAAGCAGATCGCCAAGTGATTTATATAGAAATCACCCTACAACGAGGCCGGTCAAAACTTTATGTGCTAATGCATGCGAGAAGAGCGATATGTAGATCGCCTTCCGAAAGCAATACCGCACGAAAAGAAAATAGGTGAGTGATCTAGTCTTCACCAAGAATCCATAAGAATTCTCAAGGCATTAAGACTTTCATCGACCAAAATAAAAAGAAATAAAAGATGGAACCACATTAAAGGCTCCTTTCATCCATAATTTCAATCACATAATTTTGCGGATTTGGATTCTCATCCTATCGACGCCCTAAGTCCATTGAAATTAGAGAGAAATTAGGCCTCTAACTTGTGATTCAAAGAAAATATCAAAAGAATGGAGTAGAAGATGAGTTAGAACCAAAAACAAGTCAAAAACCACAAAAATCAGCATTCTGCCCAGTGTAAATCGATTTGCACAGAGTGTAAATCGATTTGCACAACTCTGTTTTCAAAATCTGCGCAGTTTTCAGTTGTGTAAATCGATTTGCACAAGATGTAAATCGATTTGCACAACACAGTTTTCAAAAAAAAAACAGCAAATAAAGAGAAGAAAACTTGTTTAAACATAAAACCAAACACCTTGTGATCTTGGATCAATTTGTGCACGAAAATGTATCAATTAAGCAAGCAAATCTCATCAATGTAGCACCAAAGGTGCATCAAGCATAAACAACAAAGGATCACATCTTGGATCATGAAAAGGATCTAGAATTTTACCAAATCTTCACAAACTTTGAGTCTTCTTCAAGAACACACAACCACAAGCCTTGATCTCTCACAATTGATGAAGAAACTAGTGTTTATGTTGAGGTTTAGCTCTAAATTAGTGAGGTTCAAGATGTGACTCACTAATTTGTGTGGAAGAGAAAGAGCTTTGAGTGATGGGTTTGGAAGAGGTGAGGAGAGAATTTGCAATAAGTTTCTTGGCTATCAAAGCTTGAAAAATGAAGAGGGGAGTGTCTCAATTTATAGCACTTAGGCTTGGGAAATTTTGTGGCTTGGAGTTAGGATTGGAAAATAGAATTAGGCTTGGAAAAGTGATTTGGAGCCAAAAATGAAATCCAATGGTCTTGATGCAATCACATGAGGGTACATGATTAGATGATGTAGGAAATCAAATGTGAGAACCAAGTCATGCTTCCCATGCTTGCAAATGATGTCAGCACTTCAAAAAGCTGAAATTTGCCTTCATTTTTCCAAATTCGTGCTGGTGCAATCGATTTGCACATTATGCAAATCTATTTACATGGCTGAAAAAGGCAAAATCTGGGGCAAAAACAGTTATGCAAATCGATTGCTGTCTTATGCAAATCGATTTGCACTGATGGCAGAAGCAAATCTGGTGCAGAAATAGTTGTGTAAATCGATTTACACCTTATGCAAATCGATTTGCACAGTGAAAATGTTGAAAAATGCTCCTTTGATGGGTATTTTGACTTGGTACCTACAAAACACAGACATACAAGAGCACAAGGCAATATTTTTGGTATTTTGGTTAGTAAAGGAATATATACAAACTAAAACATGGGTGCTCGATGATTCCTTTGCAGATGAATTGAGCACAGCATTGCAAGTAGAGATCTAGGTTAAAACTTCTTGATTGATGATTGGTATGCAAATGATGCGTGATCTTAGGGTCAAAAATTGGGGTATGACACTATGCAACCGTTATTTATTCCGGAATGGAAGTGGGATAGTATATCTATGGATTTTGTTTCAGGTTTGCCGAGGACGGTGAAGAATTGTGAAGCTATTTGGGTTATTGTGGACAGGTTGACAAAGTCTGCTCATTTATACCAATGAGAATGGATTACCCAATGGAGAAGCTGGCTCAATTGTATATTGAAAAGATAGTGAGTTTACATGGTATTCCTTCGAGTATCGTGTCAGATAGAGATCCAAGGTTTACATCCAGATTCTGGGAAAGTTTGCAGAAGGCCTTGGGTACTAAGCTGAGATTGAGTTCTGCTTATCATCCACAGACGGATGGACAGACAGAAATAACTATTCAATCACTAGAAGATTTGTTGCGTGCTTGTGTGTTGGAAAAGGGCGGTGCTTGGGATAGTTATCTACCCTTGATCGAATTTACTTACAATAATAGTTTTCACTTGAGTATTGGTATGGCTCCGTTTGAAGCTTTGTATGGTCGGAGGTGTAGAACGCCTTTATGTTGGTACGAATCTGGCGAAAGTGCTGTGATTGGGCCAGAAATTATTCAGGAGACAACAGAAAGGATTAAGATGATTCAGGAGAAGATGAAGACTTCTCAGAGTCGTCAGAAGAGGTATCATGATAAAAGAAGAAGGACACTTGAATTTCAAGAAGGAGATCATGTGTTCTTGAGGGTGACTCCTACAACTGGTGTTGGTAGAGCACTGAACTCAAGGAAGTTGACTCTGCGTTTTATTGGTCCGTTTCAAATTACGGAGAGGGTTGGAGAAGTGGCGTATCGTATTGCGTTGCCACCGACACTTGCGAATCTGCATGATGTGTTCCATGTATCGCAGTTGAGGAAATACATTGCTGATCCATCTCATGTGATCCAAGTCGATGATGTACAGGTAAAGGATAATCTGACGGTTGAAACCTTGCCTATGAGGATTGAAGATCAGAAGGTGAAACAATTGCGTGGCAAGGAGATAGCATTAGTCAGAGTAGCTTGGGGAGGACCGGCCGGTGGAAATGTTACGTGGGAATTAGAGAGCCAGATGAAGGACTCCTACCCGGAACTCTTTGCCTAAGGTATGTTTTCGAGGACGAAAACTTTTCTAGTGGGGAGAGTTGTAACACCCCATAAAATTCTTTATTTAATTTAATTAATTTTTGGATTAAATATTAGAATTATTTGAGTTAACTGAGAAAAATGGGAATAATGAGACTAATGGGCCAGTGTCGCTTTTAGTAAAGAGGGGGGTGTATTGGTAGGCCCCATTACTAATTAAAATAGTTTTATTTTATTTTCCACAAAATAGAGGAATTGGGGGAAAGAGGAATAGAACTAAGGAGAAGAGAAGAGTCTGAACGTGAAAAGAGAAGAGGAGCGGAGAAGTGCGACACGAGGAAGAGCGAAGAATCAACCTTCAGGTAAGGGGGACTCTTCCGTTTATCTTCTATTATGGGATTATAGGTAGTATGATAGAATTTGATCGTGTTATTCGTATCAATTGGGTTGTGCTTAGGTTATGGAAGTGTTAGGTTTTGGGAGGATTGATGCATAATGATTGTATTGACCATGTATGGTGTTAATTGGATGGTTGAATGTATTATAAATGTGTTATAATATGTGTTTGTTTCACTGTATGCAAATCTGGTTGGAATGGGATTGGTTTGGTAATGAATTGGTGAAGGAAGGGCAAAATCGCAGGCTGTTTTCTGCGATTCGGAGTTCTGGAAATCGCCAGTTCGCGCCGCGTCCAGGAGTTGGCGCCGCGAACTGCTTGGCAGAAAGCCAGGAAGTTGTGTTGTGTTCAGTACGCGCCGCGAACCTTTGGTTGCGCCGCGAAGGCGTAGTTCCCATTCGTTCCGCGCTGCGAACCCTTGTTTGCGCCGCGAAGGCGTAGTTCCTATACGTTCCGCGCCGCGAACTGTGTGTGGCGCCGCGTGCTGTTGGCGATAGGCCGTTTTGAAAAGTTTAAAAATGTGTAACTTTTAAACCGTAAACCGGATTTTGGTGCCGTTTCGAGTACAGTGAAGCTAATCAAATAATTTATATACTCAAATGGTGTTTTGAGTTGTGGTTTGAATTATTTTTAAAACACCGATCTTATTTGGTTGTGGTGGGATATGCTTATAGGTACACTAATGAATGTCTTACCTGTATGATGTTGTGGTTATGACTGGTGTTTATTATACATGTATTGTTGGTATGAAATATGTGTTTTATTGATGATTATGACATTGATCGATTTATGTGGGTGATGAGCATGTTATGGTTGATGCATGCATTCATAATCATTATGTGGCTGGTCCTTGACGATGGTGGATCAGTGGTAGCTAATTCCCATTGTGTGGA